>NW_028123284.1:0-294001 GCF_965194805.1 Balaenoptera borealis
GTCCCAAATCTCCAGGTTCAAGGGCATCTTCCTACTTCGAAAACGTGCATGAGAAACCCAGAACATGGTACACCGTGTGATCGGGAAAGGTTTCTAAAACGCACCTCATTTCTCATCTCCTTGTGCTCGGGTTCGCCATTCCAGCCGCTTTACTAGCAATCTCCCTCCTTGGAGAATCAGCACCTTTAACCTCCTGTTCCGTACAGGTTGCAATTTGTCCTGAGGATGAACGGGAAGAGGGGGAACCAATGAGACACTAGCTTTAGGTGTTGGGACAGGCACAGGTCACTCTATTTTCCCATCAGGAAGAAGAATTAACCACAGGCTCAGCCTTCCGCCCGGAACCAGAATAGGGCCGAAAGCAATCCTGCGCTTTTGCGGCCAGCTGCCAAGAAAGCGAGTTGAAAAATGGAGCTCAGGGGCACTGCAATTCACAAACCTGCAGAGTTATAAATGATAACTCTCGTCCACAAATATATTGACGGAAGACAACAAAGAGGATTTGAAAGCAAGGCAGAATTGCAGGAAACAGATTTCAGGAGGTAGATTCGAATCGCCTTTAAAGCACGGGAAAAGCGGCAAAACCTCGACAATGATGCCCTTGGCCAAAAAGGGCGTATGCGTTTTTTCCTGAATATATTCAGGAAAAAACGCATACGCCCTTTTTGTCCAACCAAGCAACCTGGAAAGGCAAATCAGCCCTACAAAGAAGTCTCGCTTCCCATCGGTCAAATAGGCCACGCTGAATAAAGTGTCAAACCCAGAAATGCAGG
Organism: Balaenoptera borealis; assembly: GCF_965194805.1. Taxonomy (NCBI): domain Eukaryota; kingdom Metazoa; phylum Chordata; class Mammalia; order Artiodactyla; family Balaenopteridae; genus Balaenoptera; species Balaenoptera borealis. Next base: position 774 of record NW_028123284.1, read on the forward strand.
ACAGGCCATGGAGAAACGGGAGCCTTGCTACGCTGATGGGCGGGATGTAAATTGCCAACAGCCACTCTGGAGAAGTGTACGGTGTGTCCTGAAACATCGAAAAAACTCAGCTTAGAGAGCATAGGGCACTTCCACTCATGGGCGTATAAATTGGGAAAACTAAAAATCAGCAAGACACAGGCACCCCAAAATTTAGGGCTGCTCTGTTGACAAGAACCTCCACTTCGTTGCAACGTAAATATCCCAAGAAAGAGAAAAATGGATAAAGAAGTTGTAGTCCTTATGTACAATGGGATATCACTCAGCCATGAAATCAACGTCATAAGGCTAGTAGCAGCATGATGAGTGAATTTAGGTATGACGATTCTAAGTGAAATAAGTCACACAGAAAAAGACACTTACCATAAGATATCACTTACAGAGGGAATGTAAAAACCGTGACCCTTGAACTGAATTACAAAACAGAACAGAGTCACACGTTTAGAAAACACACTATGGCTGCTTAACGGGAAAGGTGAGGTGGGGTGATGCATAAAACAAAGGTTTCAAATTAGCTCAGATACCGTTCCATAAACCCAATATGTAATAGACACGACCTAATCCTTGCTCAGTGAACTGGACTCAACACCCCCTATTCACCGCCCAAGATTATATCTGACTAGTAAGAATCTTAAAACCTATGTATTGATATCTCTCTGTAAGTGAGTCAAGTGGGTGTAAAGCGGCATAAACACAGCAGTGAAAAGCAGCTAAACCCCTTTATAAAAATCAATCACTATTAAAAACCCGTGAAACAAAGACTGTGAAAGATAGAGAAATTCTTACTAAATTCGTTCAGGGGCTGTGATGCCACCTGGATTGACCATATCTAGACCCACAGCTGATTGAGACATAAGGGTGGACACTCTTGGGGCTGAGAGGTTTGGTGAGGTTGGGTGAGCAAAGGCAGACCCTTTAAAGTAAAACTGCGTGGTTCCCATCCCATGGGTCCCAAATCTCCAGGTTCAAGGGCATCTTCCTACTTCGAAAACGTGCATGAGAAACGCAGAAGATGGTACACCGTGTGATCGGGAAAGGTTTCTAAAACGCACCTCATTTCTCATCTCCTTGTGCTCGGGTTCGCCATTCCAGCCGCTTTACTAGCAATCTCCCTCCTTGGAGAATCAGCACCTTTAACCTCCTGTTCCGTACAGGTTGCAATTTGTCCTGAGGATGAACGGGAAGAGGGGGAACCAATGAGACACTAGCTTTAGGTGTTGGGACAGGCACAGGTCACTCTATTTTCCCATCAGGAAGAAGAATTAACCACAGGCTCAGCCTTCCGCCCGGAACCAGAATAGGGCCTAAAGCAATCCTGCGCTTTTGCGGCCAGCTCCCAAGAAAGCGAGTTGAAAAATGGAGCTCAGGGGCACTGCAATTCACAAACCTGCAGAGTTATAAATGATAACTCTCGTCCACAAATATATTGATGGAAGACAACAAAGAGGATTTGAAAGCAAGGCAGAATTGCAGGAAACAGATTTCAGGAGGTAGATTGGAATCGCCTTTAAAGCACGGGAAAAGCGGCAAAACCTCGACAATGATGCCCTTGGCCAAAAAGGGCGTATGCGTTTTTTCCTGAGTATATTCAGGAAAAAACGCATACGCCCTTTTTGGCCAACCAAGCAACCTGGAAAGGCAAATCAGCGCTACAAAGAAGTCTCGCTTCCCATCGGTCAAAAGGGCCATGCTGAATAAAGTGTCAAAACCAGAAATGCAGGACAGGCCATGGAGAAACGGGAGCCTTGCTACACTGATGGGCGGGATGTAAATTGCGAACCGCCACTCTGGAGAAGTGTACGGTGTGTCCTGAAACATCGAAAAAACTCAGCTTAGAGAGCATAGGGCACTTCCACTCATGGGCGTATAAATTGGGAAAACTAAAAATCAGCAAGACACAGGCACCCCAAAATTTAGGGCTGCTCTGTTGACAAGAACCTCCACTTCGCTGCAACGTAAATATCCCAACAAAGAGAAAAATGGATAAAGAAGTTGTAGTCCTTATGTACAATGGGATATCACTCAGCCATGAAATCAACGTCATAAGGCTAGTAGCAGCATGATGAGTGAATTTAGGTATGACGATTCTAAGTGAAATAAGTCACACAGAAAAAGACACTTACCATAAGATATCACTTATAGAGGGAATGTAAAAACCGTGACCCTTGAACTGAATTACAAAACAGAACAGAGTCACACGTTTAGAAAACACACTATGGCTGCTTAACGGGAAAGGTGAGGTGGGGTGATGCATAAAACAAGGGTTTCAAATTAGCTCAGAGACCGTTCCATAAACCCAATATGTAATAGACACGACCTAATCCTTGCTCAGTGAACTGGACTCAACACCCCCTATTCACCGCCCAAGAATATATCTGACTAGTAAGAATCTTAAAACCTATGTATTGATATCTCTCTGTAAGTGAGTCAAGTGGGTGTAAAGCGGCATAAACACAGCAGTGAAAAGCAGCTAAACCCCTTTATAAAAATCAATCACTATTAAAAACCCGTGAAACAAAGACAGTGAAAGATAGAGAAATTCTTACTAAATTCGTTCAGGGGCTGTGATGCCACCTGGATTGACCATATCTAGACCCACAGCTGAATGAGACATAAGGGTGGACACTCTTGGGGCTGAGAGGTTTCGTGAGGTTGGGTGAGCAAACGCAGACCCTTTAAAGTAATACTGCGTGGTTCCCATCCCATGGGTCCCAAATCTCCAGGTTCAAGGGCATCTTCCTACTTCGAAAACGTGCATGAGAAACCCAGAAGATGGTACACCGTGTGATCGGGAAAGGTTTCTAAAACGCACCTCATTTCTCATCTCCTTGTGCTCGGGTTCGCCATTCCAGCCGCTTTACTAGCAATCTCCCTCCTTGGAGAATCAGCACCTTTAACCTCCTGTTCCGTACAGGTTGCAATTTGTCCTGAGGATGAACGGGAAGAGGGGGAACCAATGAGACACTAGCTTTAGGTGTTGGGACAGGCACAGGTCACTCTATTTTCCCATCAGGAAGAAGAATTAACCACAGGCTCAGCCTTCCGCCCGGAACCAGAATAGGGCCTAAAGCAATCCTGCGCTTTTGCGGCCAGCTGCCAAGAAAGCGAGTTGAAAAATGGAGCTCAGGGGCACTGCAATTCACAAACCTGCAGAGTTATAAATGATAACTCTCGTCCACAAATATATTGATGGAAGACAACGAAGAGGATTTGAAAGCAAGGCAGAATTGCAGGAAACAGATTTCAGGAGGTAGATTCGAATCGCCTTTAAAGCACGGGAAAAGCGGCAAAACCTCGACAATGATGCCCTTGGCCAAAAAGGGCGTATGCGTTTTTTCCTGAATATATTCAGGAAAAAACGCATACGCCCTTTTTGGCCAACCAAGCAACCTGGAAAGGCAAATCAGCGCTACAAAGAAGTCTCGCTTCCCATCGGTCAAAAGGGCCATGCTGAATAAAGTGTCAAAACCAGAAATGCAGGACAGGCCATGGAGAAACGGGAGCCTTGCTACGCTGATGGGCGGGATGTAAATTGCGAACCGCCACTCTGGAGAAGTGTACGGTGTGTCCTGAAACATCGAAAAAACTCAGCTTAGAGAGCATAGGGCACTTCCACTCATGGGCGTATAAATTGGGAAAACTAAAAATCAGCAAGACACAGGCACCCCAAAATTTAGGGCTGCTCTGTTGACAAGAACCTCCACTTCGTTGCAACGTAAATATCCCAACAAAGAGAAAAATGGATAAAGAAGTTGTAGTCCTTATGTACAATGGGATATCACTCAGCCATGAAATCAACGTCATAAGGCTAGTAGCAGCATGATGAGTGAATTTAGGTATGACGATTCTAAGTGAAATAAGTCACACAGAAAAAGACACTTATCATAAGATATCACTTATAGAGGGAATGTAAAAACCGCTACCCTTGAACTGAATTACAAAACAGAACAGAGTCACACGTTTAGAAAACACACTATGGCTGCTTAACGGGAAAGGTGAGGTGGGGTGATGCATAAAACAAGGGTTTCAAATTAGCTCAGATACCGTTCCATAAACCCAATATGTAATAGACACGACGTACTCCTTGCTCAGTGAACTGGACTCAACACCCCCTATTCACCGCCCAAGATAATATCTGACTAGTAAGAATCTTAAAACCTATGTATTGATATCTCACTGTAAGTGAGTCAATTGGCTGTAAAGCGGCATAAACACAGCAGTGAAAAGCAGCTAAACCCCTTTATAAAAATCAATCACTTTTAAAAACCCGTGAAACAAAGACAGTGAAAGATAGAGAAATTCTTACTAAATTCGTTCAGGGGCTGTGATGCCACCTGGATTGACCATATGTAGACCCACAGCTGATTGAGACATAAGGGTGGACACTCTTGGGGCTGAGAGGTTTCGTGAGGTTGGGTGAGCAAACGCAGACCCTTTAAAGTAATACTGCGTGGTTCCCATCCCATGGGTCCCAAATCTCCAGGTTCAAGGGCATCTTCCTACTTCGAAAACATGCATGAGAAACCCAGAAGATGGTACACCGTGTGATCGGGAAAGGTTTCTAAAACGCACCTCATTTCTCATCTCCTTGTGCTCGGGTTCGCCATTCCAGCCGCTTTAGTAGCAATCTCCCTCCTTGGAGAATCAGCACCTTTAACCTCCTGTTCCGTACAGGTTGCAATTTGTCCTGAGGATGAACGGGAAGAGGGGGAACCAATGAGACAGTAGCTCTAGGTGTTGGGACAGGCACAGGTCACTCTATTTTCCCATCAGGAAGAAGAATTAACCACAGGCTCAGCCTGCCGCCCGGGACCAGAATAGGGCCTGAAGCAATCCTGCGCTTTTGCGGCCAGCTCCCAAGAAAGCGAGTTGAAAAATGGAGCTCAGGGGCACTGCAATTCACAAACCTGCAGAGTTATCAATGATAACTCTCGTCCACAAATATATTGACGGAAGACAACGAAGAGGATTTGAAAGCAAGGCAGAATTGCAGGAAACAGATTTCAGGAGGTAGATTGGAATCGCCTTTAAAGCACGGGAAAAGCGGCAAAACCTCGACAATGATGCCCTTGGCCAAAAAGGGCGTATGCGTTTTTTCCTGAGTATATTCAGGAAAAAACGCATACGCCCTTTTTGGCCAACCAAGCAACCTGGAAAGGCAAATCAGCGCTACAAAGAAGTCTCGCTTCCCATCGGTCAAAAGGGCCATGCTGAATAAAGTGTCAAAACCAGAAATGCAGGACAGGCCATGGAGAAACGGGAGCCTTGCTACGCTGATGGGCGGGATGTAAATTGCGAACCGCCACTCTGGAGAAGTGTACGGTGTGTCCTGAAACATCGAAAAAACTCAGCTTAGAGAGCATAGGGCACTTCCACTCATGGGCGTATAAATTGGGAAAACTAAAAATCAGCAAGACACAGGCACCCCAAAATTTAGGGCTGCTCTGTTGACAAGAACCTCCACTTCGTTGCAACGTAAATATCCCAACAAAGAGAAAAATGGATAAAGAAGTTGTAGTCCTTATGTACAATGGGATATCACTCAGCCATGAAATCAACGTCATAAGGCTAGTAGCAGCATGATGAGTGAATTTAGGTATGACGATTCTAAGTGAAATAAGTCACACAGAAAAAGACACTTACCATAAGATATCACTTATAGAGGGAATGTAAAAACCGCTACCCTTGAACTGAATTACAAAACAGAACAGAGTCACACGTTTAGAAAACACACTATGGCTGCTTAACGGGAAAGGTGAGGTGGGGTGATGCATAAAACAAGGGTTTCAAATTAGCTCAGAGACCGTTCCATAAACCCAATATGTAATAGACACGACCTAATCCTTGCTCAGTGAACTGGACTCAACACCCCCTATTCACCGCCCAAGAATATATCTGACTAGTAAGAATCTTAAAACCTATGTATTGATATCTCTCTGTAAGTGAGTCAAGTGGGTGTAAAGCGGCATAAACACAGCAGTGAAAAGCAGCTAAACCCCTTTATAAAAATCAATCACTATTAAAAACCCGTGAAACAAAGACAGTGAAAGATAGAGAAATTCTTACTAAATTCGTTCAGGGGCTGTGATGCCACCTGGATTGACCATATCTAGACCCACAGCTGATTGAGACATAAGGGTGGACACTCTTGGGGCTGAGAGGTTTCGTGAGGTTGGGTGAGCAAACGCAGACCCTTTAAAGTAATACTGCGTGGTTCCCATCCCATGGGTCCCAAATCTCCAGGTTCAAGGGCATCTTCCTACTTCGAAAACGTGCATGAGAAACCCAGAAGATGGTACACCGTGTGATCGGGAAAGGTTTCTAAAACGCACCTCATTTCTCATCTCCTTGTGCTCGGGTTCGCCATTCCAGCCGCTTTAGTAGCAATCTCCCTCCTTGGAGAATCAGCACCTTTAACCTCCTGTTCCGTACAGGTTGCAATTTGTCCTGAGGATGAACGGGAAGAGGGGGAACCAATGAGACACTAGCTTTAGGTGTTGGGACAGGCACAGGTCACTCTATTTTCCCATCAGGAAGAAGAATTAACCACAGGCTCAGCCTTCCGCCCGGAACCAGAATAGGGCCTAAAGCAATCCTGCGCTTTTGCGGCCAGCTGCCAAGAAAGCGAGTTGAAAAATGGAGCTCAGGGGCACTGCAATTCACAAACCTGCAGAGTTATAAATGATAACTCTCGTCCACAAATATATTGATGGAAGACAACGAAGAGGATTTGAAAGCAAGGCAGAATTGCAGGAAACAGATTTCAGGAGGTAGATTCGAATCGCCTTTAAAGCACGGGAAAAGCGGCAAAACCTCGACAATGATGCCCTTGGCCAAAAAGGGCGTATGCGTTTTTTCCTGAATATATTCAGGAAAAAACGCATACGCCCTTTTTGGCCAACCAAGCAACCTGGAAAGGCAAATCAGCGCTACAAAGAAGTCTCGCTTCCCATCGGTCAAAAGGGCCATGCTGAATAAAGTGTCAAAACCAGAAATGCAGGACAGGCCATGGAGAAACGAGAGCCTTGCTACGCTGATGGGCGGGATGTAAATTGCCAACAGCCACTCTGGAGAAGTGTACGGTGTGTCCTGAAACATCGAAAAAACTCAGCTTAGAGAGCATAGGGCACTTCCACTCATGGGCGTATAAATTGGGAAAACTAAAAATCAGCAAGACACAGGCACCCCAAAATTTAGGGCTGCTCTGTTGACAAGAACCTCCACTTCGTTGCAACGTAAATATCCCAAGAAAGAGAAAAATGGATAAAGAAGTTGTAGTCCTTATGTACAATGGGATATCACTCAGCCATGAAATCAACGTCATAAGGCTAGTAGCAGCATGATGAGTGAATTTAGGTATGACGATTCTAAGTGAAATAAGTCACACAGAAAAAGACACTTATCATAAGATATCACTTATAGAGGGAATGTAAAAACCGCTACCCTTGAACTGAATTACAAAACAGAACAGAGTCACACGTTTAGAAAACACACTATGGCTGCTTAACGGGAAAGGTGAGGTGGGGTGATGCATAAAACAAGGGTTTCAAATTAGCTCAGATACCGTTCCATAAACCCAATATGTAATAGACACGACGTACTCCTTGCTCAGTGAACTGGACTCAACACCCCCTATTCACCGCCCAAGATAATATCTGACTAGTAAGAATCTTAAAACCTATGTATTGATATCTCACTGTAAGTGAGTCAATTGGCTGTAAAGCGGCATAAACACAGCAGTGAAAAGCAGCTAAACCCCTTTATAAAAATCAATCACTTTTAAAAACCCGTGAAACAAAGACAGTGAAAGATAGAGAAATTCTTACTAAATTCGTTCAGGGGCTGTGATGCCACCTGGATTGACCATATGTAGACCCACAGCTGATTGAGACATAAGGGTGGACACTCTTGGGGCTGAGAGGTTTCGTGAGGTTGGGTGAGCAAACGCAGACCCTTTAAAGTAATACTGCGTGGTTCCCATCCCATGGGTCCCAAATCTCCAGGTTCAAGGGCATCTTCCTACTTCGAAAACATGCATGAGAAACCCAGAAGATGGTACACCGTGTGATCGGGAAAGGTTTCTAAAACGCACCTCATTTCTCATCTCCTTGTGCTCGGGTTCGCCATTCCAGCCGCTTTAGTAGCAATCTCCCTCCTTGGAGAATCAGCACCTTTAACCTCCTGTTCCGTACAGGTTGCAATTTGTCCTGAGGATGAACGGGAAGAGGGGGAACCAATGAGACAGTAGCTCTAGGTGTTGGGACAGGCACAGGTCACTCTATTTTCCCATCAGGAAGAAGAATTAACCACAGGCTCAGCCTGCCGCCCGGGACCAGAATAGGGCCTGAAGCAATCCTGCGCTTTTGCGGCCAGCTCCCAAGAAAGCGAGTTGAAAAATGGAGCTCAGGGGCACTGCAATTCACAAACCTGCAGAGTTATCAATGATAACTCTCGTCCACAAATATATTGACGGAAGACAACGAAGAGGATTTGAAAGCAAGGCAGAATTGCAGGAAACAGATTTCAGGAGGTAGATTCGAATCGCCTTTAAAGCACGGGAAAAGCGGCAAAACCTCGACAATGATGCCCTTGGCCAAAAAGGGCGTATGCGTTTTTTCCTGAATATATTCAGGAAAAAACGCATACGCCCTTTTTGGCCAACCAAGCAACCTGGAAAGGCAAATCAGCGCTACAAAGAAGTCTCGCTTCCCATCGGTCAAAAGGGCCATGCTGAATAAAGTGTCAAAACCAGAAATGCAGGACAGGCCATGGAGAAACGGGAGCCTTGCTACGCTGATGGGCGGGATGTAAATTGCGAACCGCCACTCTGGAGAAGTGTACGGTGTGTCCTGAAACATCGAAAAAACTCAGCTTAGAGAGCATAGGGCACTTCCACTCATGGGCGTATAAATTGGGAAAACTAAAAATCAGCAAGACACAGGCACCCCAAAATTTAGGGCTGCTCTGTTGACAAGAACCTCCACTTCGTTGCAACGTAAATATCCCAACAAAGAGAAAAATGGATAAAGAAGTTGTAGTCCTTATGTACAATGGGATATCACTCAGCCATGAAATCAACGTCATAAGGCTAGTAGCAGCATGATGAGTGAATTTAGGTATGACGATTCTAAGTGAAATAAGTCACACAGAAAAAGACACTTACCATAAGATATCACTTATAGAGGGAATGTAAAAACCGCTACCCTTGAACTGAATTACAAAACAGAACAGAGTCACACGTTTAGAAAACACACTATGGCTGCTTAACGGGAAAGGTGAGGTGGGGTGATGCATAAAACAAGGGTTTCAAATTAGCTCAGATACCGTTCCATAAACCCAATATGTAATAGACACGACCTACTCCTTGCTCAGTGAACTGGACTCAACACCCCCTATTCACCGCCCAAGAATATATCTGACTAGTAAGAATCTTAAAACCTATGTATTGATATCTCTCTGTAAGTGAGTCAAGTGGGTGTAAAGCGGCATAAACACAGCAGTGAAAAGCAGCTAAACCCCTTTATAAAAATCAATCACTTTTAAAAACCCGTGAAACAAAGACAGTGAAAGATAGAGAAATTCTTACTAAATTCGTTCAGGGGCTGTGATGCCACCTGGATTGACCATATCTAGACCCACAGCTGATTGAGACATAAGGGTGGACACTTTTGGGGTTGAGAGGTTTGGTGAGGTTGGGTGAGCAAAGGCAGACCCTTTAAAGTAAAACTGCGTGGTTCCCATCCCATGGGTCCCAAATCTCCAGGTTCAAGGGCATCTTCCTACTTCGAAAACGTGCATGAGAAACGCAGAAGATGGTACACCGTGAGATCGGGAAAGGTTTCTAAAACGCACCTCATTTCTCATCTCCTTGTGCTTGGGTTCGCCATTCCAGCCGCTTTAGTAGCAATCTCCCTCCTTGGAGAATCAGCACCTTTAACCTCCTGTTCCGTACAGGTTGCAATTTGTCCTGAGGATGAACGGGAAGAGGGGGAACCAATGAGACACTAGCTTTAGGTGTTGGGACAGGCACAGGTCACTCTATTTTCCCATCAGGAAGAAGAATTAACCACAGGCTCAGCCTTCCGCCCGGAACCAGAATAGGGCCTGAAGCAATCCTGCGCTTTTGCGGCCAGCTCCCAAGAAAGCGAGTTGAAAAATGGAGCTCAGGGGCACTGCAATTCACAAACCTGCAGAGTTATAAATGATAACTCTCGTCCACTAATATATTGACGGAAGACAACAAAGAGGATTTGAAAGCAAGGCAGAATTGCAGGAAACAGATTTCAGGAGGTAGATTCGAATCGCCTTTAAAGCACGGGAAAAGCGGCAAAACCTCGACAATGATGCCCTTGGCCAAAAAGGGCGTATGCGTTTTTTCCTGAATATATTCAGGAAAAAACGCATACGCCCTTTTTGTCCAACCAAGCAACCTGGAAAGGCAAATCAGCCCTACAAAGAAGTCTCGCTTCCCATCGGTCAAATAGGCCACGCTGAATAAAGTGTCAAACCCAGAAATGCAGGACAGGCCATGGAGAAACGGGAGCCTTGCTACGCTGATGGGCGGGATGTAAATTGCCAACAGCCACTCTGGAGAAGTGTACGGTGTGTCCTGAAACATCGAAAAAACTCAGCTTAGAGAGCATAGGGCACTTCCACTCATGGGCGTATAAATTGGGAAAACTAAAAATCAGCAAGACAGAGGCACCCCAAAGTTTAGGGCTGCTCTGTTGACAAGAACCTCCACTTCGTTACACCTTAAATATCCCAGGAAAGAGAAAAATGGATAAAGAAGTTGTGGTCCTTATGTACAATGGGATATCACTCAGCCATGAAATCAACGTCATAAGGCTAGTAGCAGCATGATGAGTGAATTTAGGTATGACGATTCTAAGTGAAATAAGTCACACAGAAAAAGACACTTATCATAAGATATCACTTATAGAGGGAATGTAAAAACCGCTACCCTTGAACTGAATTACAAAACAGAACAGAGTCACACGTTTAGAAAACACACTATGGCTGCTTAACGGGAAAGGTGAGGTGGGGTGATGCATAAAACAAGGGTTTCAAATTAGCTCAGATACCGTTCCATAAACCCAATATGTAATAGACACGACCTACTCCTTGCTCAGTGAACTGGACTCAACACCCCCTATTCACCGCCCAAGAATATATCTGACTAGTAAGAATCTTAAAACCTATGTATTGATATCTCTCTGTAAGTGAGTCAAGTGGGTGTAAAGCGGCATAAACACAGCAGTGAAAAGCAGCTAAACCCCTTTATAAAAATCAATCACTTTTAAAAACCCGTGAAACAAAGACAGTGAAAGATAGAGAAATTCTTACTAAATTCGTTCAGGGGCTGTGATGCCACCTGGATTGACCATATCTAGACCCACAGCTGATTGAGACATAAGGGTGGACACTCTTGGGGCTGAGAGGTTTCGTGAGGTTGGGTGAGCAAACGCAGACCCTTTAAAGTAATACTGCGTGGTTCCCATCCCATGGGTCCCAAATCTCCAGGTTCAAGGGCATCTTCCTACTTCGAAAACGTGCATGAGAAACCCAGAAGATGGTACACCGTGTGATCGGGAAAGGTTTCTAAAACGCACCTCATTTCTCATCTCCTTGTGCTCGGGTTCGCCATTCCAGCCGCTTTACTAGCAATCTCCCTCCTTGGAGAATCAGCACCTTTAACCTCCTGTTCCGTACAGGTTGCAATTTGTCCTGAGGATGAACGGGAAGAGGGGGAACCAATGAGACACTAGCTTTAGGTGTTGGGACAGGCACAGGTCACTCTATTTTCCCATCAGGAAGAAGAATTAACCACAGGCTCAGCCTTCCGCCCGGAACCAGAATAGGGCCTAAAGCAATCCTGCGCTTTTGCGGCCAGCTGCCAAGAAAGCGAGTTGAAAAATGGAGCTCAGGGGCACTGCAATTCACAAACCTGCAGAGTTATAAATGATAACTCTCGTCCACTAATATATTGACGGAAGACAACAAAGAGGATTTGAAAGCAAGGCAGAATTGCAGGAAACAGATTTCAGGAGGTAGATTCGAATCGCCTTTAAAGCACGGGAAAAGCGGCAAAACCTCGACAATGATGCCCTTGGCCAAAAAGGGCGTATGCGTTTTTTCCTGAATATATTCAGGAAAAAACGCATACGCCCTTTTTGTCCAACCAAGCAACCTGGAAAGGCAAATCAGCCCTACAAAGAAGTCTCGCTTCCCATCGGTCAAATAGGCCACGCTGAATAAAGTGTCAAACCCAGAAATGCAGGACAGGCCATGGAGAAACGGGAGCCTTGCTACGCTGATGGGCGGGATGTAAATTGCCAACAGACACTCTGGAGAAGTGTACGGTGTGTCCTGAAACATCGAAAAAACTCAGCTTAGAGAGCATAGGGCACTTCCACTCATGGGCGTATAAATTGGGAAAACTAAAAATCAGCAAGACACAGGCACCCCAAAATTTAGGGCTGCTCTGTTGACAAGAACCTCCACTTCGTTGCAACGTAAATATCCCAAGAAAGAGAAAAATGGATAAAGAAGTTGTAGTCCTTATGTACAATGGGATATCACTCAGCCATGAAATCAACGTCATAAGGCTAGTAGCAGCATGATGAGTGAATTTAGGTATGACGATTCTAAGTGAAATAAGTCACACAGAAAAAGACACTTACCATAAGATATCACTTATAGAGGGAATGTAAAAACCGTGACCCTTGAACTGAATTACAAAACAGAACAGAGTCACACGTTTAGAAAACACACTATGGCTGCTTAACGGGAAAGGTGAGGTGGGGTGATGCATAAAACAAGGGTTTCAAATTAGCTCAGATACCGTTCCATAAACCCAATATGTAATAGACACGACCTAATCCTTGCTCAGTGAACTGGACTCAACACCCCCTATTCACCGCCCAAGATTATATCTGACTAGTAAGAATCTTAAAACCTATGTATTGATATCTCTCTGTAAGTGAGTCAAGTGGGTGTAAAGCGGCATAAACACAGCAGTGAAAAGCAGCTAAACCCCTTTATAAAAATCAATCACTATTAAAAACCCGTGAAACAAAGACTGTGAAAGATAGAGAAATTCTTACTAAATTCGTTCAGGGGCTGTGATGCCACCTGGATTGACCATATCTAGACCCACAGCTGATTGAGACATAAGGGTGGACACTCTTGGGGCTGAGAGGTTTGGTGAGGTTGGGTGAGCAAAGGCAGACCCTTTAAAGTAAAACTGCGTGGTTCCCATCCCATGGGTCCCAAATCTCCAGGTTCAAGGGCATCTTCCTACTTCGAAAACGTGCATGAGAAACGCAGAAGATGGTACACCGTGTGATCGGGAAAGGTTTCTAAAACGCACCTCATTTCTCATCTCCTTGTGCTCGGGTTCGCCATTCCAGCCGCTTTACTAGCAATCTCCCTCCTTGGAGAATCAGCACCTTTAACCTCCTGTTCCGTACAGGTTGCAATTTGTCCTGAGGATGAACGGGAAGAGGGGGAACCAATGAGACACTAGCTTTAGGTGTTGAGACAGGCACAGGTCACTCTATTTTCCCATCAGGAAGAAGAATTAACCACAGGCTCAGCCTTCCGCCCGGAACCAGAATAGGGCCTAAAGCAATCCTGCGCTTTTGCGGCCAGCTCCCAAGAAAGCGAGTTGAAAAATGGAGCTCAGGGGCACTGCAATTCACAAACCTGCAGAGTTATAAATGATAACTCTCGTCCACAAATATATTGATGGAAGACAACAAAGAGGATTTGAAAGCAAGGCAGAATTGCAGGAAACAGATTTCAGGAGGAAGATTCGAATCGCCTTTAAAGCACGGGAAAAGCGGCAAAACCTCGACAATGATGCCCTTGGCCAAAAAGGGCGTATGCGTTTTTTCCTGAGTATATTCAGGAAAAAACGCATACGCCCTTTTTGGCCAACCAAGCAACCTGGAAAGGCAAATCAGCGCTACAAAGAAGTCTCGCTTCCCATCGGTCAAAAGGGCCATGCTGAATAAAGTGTCAAAACCAGAAATGCAGGACAGGCCATGGAGAAACGGGAGCCTTGCTACGCTGATGGGCGGGATGTAAATTGCGAACCGCCACTCTGGAGAAGTGTACGGTGTGTCCTGAAACATCGAAAAAACTCAGCTTAGAGAGCATAGGGCACTTCCACTCATGGGCGTATAAATTGGGAAAACTAAAAATCAGCAAGACACAGGCACCCCAAAATTTAGGGCTGCTCTGTTGACAAGAACCTCCACTTCGCTGCAACGTAAATATCCCAACAAAGAGAAAAATAGATAAAGAAGTTGTAGTCCTTATGTACAATGGGATATCACTCAGCCATGAAATCAACGTCATAAGGCTAGTAGCAGCATGATGAGTGAATTTAGGTATGACGATTCTAAGTGAAATAAGTCACACAGAAAAAGACACTTACCATAAGATATCACTTATAGAGGGAATGTAAAAACCGTGACCCTTGAACTGAATTACAAAACAGAACAGAGTCACACGTTTAGAAAACACACTATGGCTGCTTAACGGGAAAGGTGAGGTGGGGTGATGCATAAAACAAGGGTTTCAAATTAGCTCAGAGACCGTTCCATAAACCCAATATGTAATAGACACGACCTAATCCTTGCTCAGTGAACTGGACTCAACACCCCCTATTCACCGCCCAAGATTATATCTGACTAGTAAGAATCTTAAAACCTATGTATTGATATCTCTCTGTAAGTGAGTCAAGTGGGTGTAAAGCGGCATAAACACAGCAGTGAAAAGCAGCTAAACCCCTTTATAAAAATCAATCACTATTAAAAACCCGTGAAACAAAGACTGTGAAAGATAGAGAAATTCTTACTAAATTCGTTCAGGGGCTGTGATGCCACCTGGATTGACCATATCTAGACCCACAGCTGATTGAGACATAAGGGTGGACACTCTTGGGGCTGACAGGTTTCGTGAGGTTGGGTGAGCAAACGCAGACCCTTTAAAGTAATACTGCGTGGTTCCCATCCCATGGGTCCCAAATCTCCAGGTTCAAGGGCATCTTCCTACTTCGAAAACGTGCATGAGAAACCCAGAAGATGGTACACCGTGTGATCGGGAAAGGTTTCTAAAACGCACCTCATTTCTCATCTCCTTGTGCTCGGGTTCGCCATTCCAGCCGCTTTACTAGCAATCTCCCTCCTTGGAGAATCAGCACCTTTAACCTCCTGTTCCGTACAGGTTGCAATTTGTCCTGAGGATGAACGGGAAGAGGGGGAACCAATGAGACACTAGCTTTAGGTGTTGGGACAGGCACAGGTCACTCTATTTTCCCATCAGGAAGAAGAATTAACCACAGGCTCAGCCTTCCGCCCGGAACCAGAATAGGGCCTAAAGCAATCCTGCGCTTTTGCGGCCAGCTGCCAAAAAAGCGAGTTGAAAAATGGAGCTCAGGGGCACTGCAATTCACAAACCTGCAGAGTTATAAATGATAACTCTCGTCCACAAATATATTGATGGAAGACAACGAAGAGGATTTGAAAGCAAGGCAGAATTGCAGGAAACAGATTTCAGGAGGAAGATTCGAATCGCCTTTAAAGCACGGGAAAAGCGGCAAAACCTCGACAATGATGCCCTTGGCCAAAAAGGGCGTATGCGTTTTTTCCTGAATATATTCAGGAAAAAACGCATACGCCCTTTTTGGCCAACCAAGCAACCTGGAAAGGCAAATCAGCGCTACAAAGAAGTCTCGCTTCCCATCGGTCAAAAGGGCCATGCTGAATAAAGTGTCAAAACCAGAAATGCAGGACAGGCCATGGAGAAACGGGAGCCTTGCTACGCTGATGGGCGGGATGTAAATTGCGAACCGCCACTCTGGAGAAGTGTACGGTGTGTCCTGAAACATCGAAAAAACTCAGCTTAGAGAGCATAGGGCACTTCCACTCATGGGCGTATAAATTGGGAAAACTAAAAATCAGCAAGACACAGGCACCCCAAAATTTAGGGCTGCTCTGTTGACAAGAACCTCCACTTCGTTGCAACGTAAATATCCCAAGAAAGAGAAAAATGGATAAAGAAGTTGTAGTCCTTATGTACAATGGGATATCACTCAGCCATGAAATCAACGTCATAAGGCTAGTAGCAGCATGATGAGTGAATTTAGGTATGACGATTCTAAGTGAAATAAGTCACACAGAAAAAGACACTTATCATAAGATATCACTTATAGAGGGAATGTAAAAACCGCTACCCTTGAACTGAATTACAAAACAGAACAGAGTCACACGTTTAGAAAACACACTATGGCTGCTTAACGGGAAAGGTGAGGTGGGGTGATGCATAAAACAAGGGTTTCAAATTAGCTCAGATACCGTTCCATAAACCCAATATGTAATAGACACGACGTACTCCTTGCTCAGTGAACTGGACTCAACACCCCCTATTCACCGCCCAAGATAATATCTGACTAGTAAGAATCTTAAAACCTATGTATTGATATCTCACTGTAAGTGAGTCAATTGGCTGTAAAGCGGCATAAACACAGCAGTGAAAAGCAGCTAAACCCCTTTATAAAAATCAATCACTTTTAAAAACCCGTGAAACAAAGACAGTGAAAGATAGAGAAATTCTTACTAAATTCGTTCAGGGGCTGTGATGCCACCTGGATTGACCATATGTAGACCCACAGCTGATTGAGACATAAGGGTGGACACTCTTGGGGCTGAGAGGTTTGGTGAGGTTGGGTGAGCAAACGCAGACCCTTTAAATTAAAACTGCGTGGTTCCCATCCCATCGGTCCCAAATCTCCAGGTTCAAGGGCATCTTCCTACTTCGAAAACGTGCATGAGAAACCCAGAAGATGGTACACCGTGTGATCGGGAAAGGTTTCTAAAACGCACCTCATTTCTCATCTCCTTGTGCTCGGGTTCGCCATTCCAGCCGCTTTACTAGCAATCTCTCTCCTTGGAGAATCAGCACCTTTAACCTCCTGTTCCGTACAGGTTGCAATTTGTCCTGAGGATGAACGGGAAGAGGGGGAACCAATGAGACACTAGCTTTAGGTGTTGGGACAGGCACAGGTCACTCTATTTTCCCATCAGGAAGAAGAATTAACCACAGGCTCAGCCTTCCGCCCGGAACCAGAATAGGGCCTAAAGCAATCCTGCGCTTTTGCGGCCAGCTCCCAAGAAAGCGAGTTGAAAAATGGAGCTCAGGGGCACTGCAATTCACAAACCTGCAGAGTTATAAATGATAACTCTCGTCCACAAATATATTGATGGAAGACAACGAAGAGGATTTGAAAGCAAGGCAGAATTGCAGGAAACAGATTTCAGGAGGTAGATTCGAATCGCCTTTAAAGCATGGGAAAAGCGGCAAAACCTCGACAATGATGCCCTTGGCCAAAAAGGGCGTATGCGTTTTTTCCTGAATATATTCAGGAAAAAACGCATACGCCCTTTTTGGCCAACCAAGCAACCTGGAAAGGCAAATCAGCGCTACAAAGAAGTCTCGCTTCCCATCGGTCAAAAGGGCCATGCTGAATAAAGTGTCAAAACCAGAAATGCAGGACAGGCCATGGAGAAACGGGAGCCTTGCTACGCTGATGGGCGGGATGTAAATTGCGAACCGCCACTCTGGAGAAGTGTACGGTGTGTCCTGAAACATCGAAAAAACTCAGCTTAGAGAGCATAGGGCACTTCCACTCATGGGCGTATAAATTGGGAAAACTAAAAATCAGCAAGACACAGGCACCCCAAAATTTAGGGCTGCTCTGTTGACAAGAACCTCCACTTCGTTGCAACGTAAATATCCCAACAAAGAGAAAAATAGATAAAGAAGTTGTAGTCCTTATGTACAATGGGATATCACTCAGCCATGAAATCAACGTCATAAGGCTAGTAGCAGCATGATGAGTGAATTTAGGTATGACGATTCTAAGTGAAATAAGTCACACAGAAAAAGACACTTACCATAAGATATCACTTATAGAGGGAATGTAAAAACCGTGACCCTTGAACTGAATTACAAAACAGAACAGAGTCACACGTTTAGAAAACACACTATGGCTGCTTAACGGGAAAGGTGAGGTGGGGTGATGCATAAAACAAGGGTTTCAAATTAGCTCAGATACCGTTCCATAAACCCAATATGTAATAGACACGACCTAATCCTTGCTCAGTGAACTGGACTCAACACCCCCTATTCACCGCCCAAGATTATATCTGACTAGTAAGAATCTTAAAACCTATGTATTGATATCTCTCTGTAAGTGAGTCAAGTGGGTGTAAAGCGGCATAAACACAGCAGTGAAAAGCAGCTAAACCCCTTTATAAAAATCAATCACTATTAAAAACCCGTGAAACAAAGACTGTGAAAGATAGAGAAATTCTTACTAAATTCGTTCAGGGGCTGTGATGCCACCTGGATTGACCATATCTAGACCCACAGCTGATTGAGACATAAGGGTGGACACTCTTGGGGCTGAGAGGTTTCGTGAGGTTGGGTGAGCAAACGCAGACCCTTTAAAGTAATACTGCGTGGTTCCCATCCCATGGGTCCCAAATCTCCAGGTTCAAGGGCATCTTCCTACTTCGAAAACCTGCATGAGAAACGCAGAAGATGGTACACCGTGTGATCGGGAAAGGTTTCTAAAACGCACCTCATTTCTCATCTCCTTGTGCTCGGGTTCGCCATTCCAGCCGCTTTACTAGCAATCTCCCTCCTTGGAGAATCAGCACCTTTAACCTCCTGTTCCGTACAGGTTGCAATTTGTCCTGAGGATGAACGGGAAGAGGGGGAACCAATGAGACACTAGCTCTAGGTGTTGGGACAGGCACAGGTCACTCTATTTTCCCATCAGAAAGAAGAATTAACCACAGGCTCAGCCTGCCGCCCGGGACCAGAATAGGGCCTGAAGCAATCCTGCGCTTTTGCGGCCAGCTCCCAAGAAAGCGAGTTGAAAAATGGAGCTCAGGGGCACTGCAATTCACAAACCTGCAGAGTTATAAATGATAACTCTCGTCCACAAATATATTGATGGAAGACAACGAAGAGGATTTGAAAGCAAGGCAGAATTGCAGGAAACAGATTTCAGGAGGTAGATTCGAATCGCCTTTAAAGCACGGGAAAAGCGGCAAAACCTCGACAATGATGCCCTTGGCCAAAAAGGGCGTATGCGTTTTTTCCTGAATATATTCAGGAAAAAACGCATACGCCCTTTTTGGCCAACCAAGCAACCTGGAAAGGCAAATCAGCGCTACAAAGAAGTCTCGCTTCCCATCGGTCAAAAGGGCCATGCTGAATAAAGTGTCAAAACCAGAAATGCAGGACAGGCCATGGAGAAACGGGAGCCTTGCTACGCTGATGGGCGGGATGTAAATTGCGAACCGCCACTCTGGAGAAGTGTACGGTGTGTCCTGAAACATCGAAAAAACTCAGCTTAGAGAGCATAGGGCACTTCCACTCATGGGCGTATAAATTGGGAAAACTAAAAATCAGCAAGACACAGGCACCCCAAAATTTAGGGCTGCTCTGTTGACAAGAACCTCCACTTCGTTGCAACGTAAATATCCCAACAAAGAGAAAAATAGATAAAGAAGTTGTAGTCCTTATGTACAATGGGATATCACTCAGCCATGAAATCAACGTCATAAGGCTAGTAGCAGCATGATGAGTGAATTTAGGTATGACGATTCTAAGTGAAATAAGTCACACAGAAAAAGACACTTACCATAAGATATCACTTATAGAGGGAATGTAAAAACCGTGACCCTTGAACTGAATTACAAAACAGAACAGAGTCACACGTTTAGAAAACACACTATGGCTGCTTAACGGGAAAGGTGAGGTGGGGTGATGCATAAAACAAGGGTTTCAAATTAGCTCAGATACCGTTCCATAAACCCAATATGTAATAGACACGACCTAATCCTTGCTCAGTGAACTGGACTCAACACCCCCTATTCACCGCCCAAGATTATATCTGACTAGTAAGAATCTTAAAACCTATGTATTGATATCTCTCTGTAAGTGAGTCAAGTGGGTGTAAAGCGGCATAAACACAGCAGTGAAAAGCAGCTAAACCCCTTTATAAAAATCAATCACTATTAAAAACCCGTGAAACAAAGACTGTGAAAGATAGAGAAATTCTTACTAAATTCGTTCAGGGGCTGTGATGCCACCTGGATTGACCATATCTAGACCCACAGCTGATTGAGACATAAGGGTGGACACTCTTGGGGCTGAGAGGTTTCGTGAGGTTGGGTGAGCAAACGCAGACCCTTTAAAGTAATACTGCGTGGTTCCCATCCCATGGGTCCCAAATCTCCAGGTTCAAGGGCATCTTCCTACTTCGAAAACCTGCATGAGAAACGCAGAAGATGGTACACCGTGTGATCGGGAAAGGTTTCTAAAACGCACCTCATTTCTCATCTCCTTGTGCTCGGGTTCGCCATTCCAGCCGCTTTACTAGCAATCTCCCTCCTTGGAGAATCAGCACCTTTAACCTCCTGTTCCGTACAGGTTGCAATTTGTCCTGAGGATGAACGGGAAGAGGGGGAACCAATGAGACACTAGCTCTAGGTGTTGGGACAGGCACAGGTCACTCTATTTTCCCATCAGAAAGAAGAATTAACCACAGGCTCAGCCTGCCGCCCGGGACCAGAATAGGGCCTGAAGCAATCCTGCGCTTTTGCGGCCAGCTCCCAAGAAAGCGAGTTGAAAAATGGAGCTCAGGGGCACTGCAATTCACAAACCTGCAGAGTTATAAATGATAACTCTCGTCCACAAATATATTGATGGAAGACAACGAAGAGGATTTGAAAGCAAGGCAGAATTGCAGGAAACAGATTTCAGGAGGTAGATTCGAATCGCCTTTAAAGCACGGGAAAAGCGGCAAAACCTCGACAATGATGCCCTTGGCCAAAAAGGGCGTATGCGTTTTTTCCTGAATATATTCAGGAAAAAACGCATACGCCCTTTTTGGCCAACCAAGCAACCTGGAAAGGCAAATCAGCGCTACAAAGAAGTCTCGCTTCCCATCGGTCAAAAGGGCCATGCTGAATAAAGTGTCAAAACCAGAAATGCAGGACAGGCCATGGAGAAACGGGAGCCTTGCTACGCTGATGGGCGGGATGTAAATTGCGAACCGCCACTCTGGAGAAGTGTACGGTGTGTCCTGAAACATCGAAAAAACTCAGCTTAGAGAGCATAGGGCACTTCCACTCATGGGCGTATAAATTGGGAAAACTAAAAATCAGCAAGACACAGGCACCCCAAAATTTAGGGCTGCTCTGTTGACAAGAACCTCCACTTCGTTGCAACGTAAATATCCCAAGAAAGAGAAAAATGGATAAAGAAGTTGTAGTCCTTATGTACAATGGGATATTACTCAGCCATGAAATCAACGTCATAAGGCTAGTAGCAGCATGATGAGTGAATTTAGGTATGACGATTCTAAGTGAAATAAGTCACACAGAAAAAGACACTTACCATAAGATATCACTTATAGAGGGAATGTAAAAACCGCTACCCTTGAACTGAATTACAAAACAGAACAGAGTCACACGTTTAGAAAACACACTATGGCTGCTTAACGGGAAAGGTGAGGTGGGGTGATGCATAAAACAAGGGTTTCAAATTAGCTCAGATACCGTTCCATAAACCCAATATGTAATAGACACGACCTACTCCTTGCTCAGTGAACTGGACTCAACACCCCCTATTCACCGCCCAAGAATATATCTGACTAGTAAGAATCTTAAAACCTATGTATTGATATCTCTCTGTAAGTGAGTCAAGTGGGTGTAAAGCGGCATAAACACAGCAGTGAAAAGCAGCTAAACCCCTTTATAAAAATCAATCACTTTTAAAAACCCGTGAAACAAAGACAGTGAAAGATAGAGAAATTCTTACTAAATTCGTTCAGGGGCTGTGATGCCACCTGGATTGACCATATCTAGACCCACAGCTGATTGAGGCATAAGGGTGGACACTCTTGGGGCTGAGAGGTTTGGTGAGGTTGGGTGAGCAAAGGCAGACCCTTTAAAGTAAAACTGCGTGGTTCCCATCCCATGGGTCCCAAATCTCCAGGTTCAAGGGCATCTTCCTACTTCGAAAACGTGCATGAGAAACGCAGAAGATGGTACACCGTGTGATCGGGAAAGGTTTCTAAAACGCACCTCATTTCTCATCTCCTTGTGCTCGGGTTCGCCATTCCAGCCGCTTTACTAGCAATCTCCCTCCTTGGAGAATCAGCACCTTTAACCTCCTGTTCCGTACAGGTTGCAATTTGTCCTGAGGATGAACGGGAAGAGGGGGAACCAATGAGACACTAGCTTTAGGTGTTGGGACAGGCACAGGTCACTCTATTTTCCCATCAGGAAGAAGAATTAACCACAGGCTCAGCCTTCCGCCCGGAACCAGAATAGGGCCTGAAGCAATCCTGCGCTTTTGCGGCCAGCTCCCAAGAAAGCGAGTTGAAAAATGGAGCTCAGGGGCACTGCAATTCACAAACCTGCAGAGTTATAAATGATAAATCTCGTCCACAAATATATTGAGGGTGGGCAACGAAGAGGATTTGAAAGCAAGGCAGAATTGCAGGAAACAGATTTCAGGAGGTAGATTCGAATCGCCTTTAAAGCACGGGAAAAGCGGCAAAACCTCGACAATGATGCCCTTGGCCAAAAAGGGCGTATGCGTTTTTTCCTGAATATATTCAGGAAAAAACGCATACGCCCTTTTTGGCCAACCAAGCAACCTGGAAAGGCAAATCAGCGCTACAAAGAAGTCTCGCTTCCCATCGGTCAAATAGGCCACGCTGAATAAAGTGTCAAACCCAGAAATGCAGGACAGGCCATGGAGAAACGGGAGCCTTGCTACGCTGATGGGCGGGATGTAAATTGCCAACAGCCACTCTGGAGAAGTGTACGGTGTGTCCTGAGACATCGAAAAAACTCAGCTTAGAGAGCATAGGGCACTTCCACTCATGGGCGTATAAATTGGGAAAACTAAAAATCAGCAAGACACAGGCACCCCAAAGTTTAGGGCTGCTCTGTTGACAAGAACCTCCACTTCGTTACACCTTAAATATCCCAGGAAAGAGAAAAATGGATAAAGAAGTTGTGGTCCTTATGTACAATGGAATATCACTTAGACATGAAATCAACGTCATAAGGCTAGTAGCAGCATGATGAGTGGATTTAGGTACGACGATTCTAAGTGAAATAAGTCACACAGAAAAAGACACTTATCATAAGATATCACTTATAGAGGGAATGTAAAAACCGCTACCCTTGAACTGAATTACAAAACAGAACAGAGTCACACGTTTAGAAAACACACTATGGCTGCTTAACGGGAAAGGTGAGGTGGGGTGATGCATAAAACAAGGGTTTCAAATTAGCTCAGATACCGTTCCATAAACCCAATATGTAATAGACACGACCTACTCCTTGCTCAGTGAACTGGACTCAACACCCCCTATTCACCGCCCAAGAATATATCTGACTAGTAAGAATCTT
The DNA here is from genome assembly GCF_965194805.1 of Balaenoptera borealis. NCBI lineage: Eukaryota > Metazoa > Chordata > Mammalia > Artiodactyla > Balaenopteridae > Balaenoptera > Balaenoptera borealis. Next base: position 24,326 of record NW_028123284.1, read on the forward strand.
AAAACCTATGTATTGATATCTCTCTGTAAGTGAGTCAAGTGGGTGTAAAGCGGCATAAACACAGCAGTGAAAAGCAGCTAAACCCCTTTATAAAAATCAATCACTTTTAAAAACCCGTGAAACAAAGACAGTGAAAGAGAGAGAAATTCTTACTAAATTCGTTCAGGGGCTGTGATGCCACCTGGATTGACCATATCTAGACCCACAGCTGATTGAGACATAAGGGTGGACACTCTTGGGGCTGAGAGGTTTGGTGAGGTTGGGTGAGCAAACGCAGACCCTTTAAAGTAATACTGCGTGGTTCCCATCCCATGGGTCCCAAATCTCCAGGTTCAAGGGCATCTTCCTACTTCGAAAACGTGCATGAGAAACGCAGAAGATGGTACACCGTGTGATCGGGAAAGGTTTCTAAAACGCACCTCATTTCTCATCTCCTTGTGCTCGGGTTCGCCATTCCAGCCGCTTTACTAGCAATCTCCCTCCTTGGAGAATCAGCACCTTTAACCTCCTGTTCCGTACAGGTTGCAATTTGTCCTGAGGATGAACGGGAAGAGGGGGAACCAATGAGACACTAGCTTTAGGTGTTGGGACAGGCACAGGTCACTCTATTTTCCCATCAGGAAGAAGAATTAACCACAGGCTCAGCCTTCCGCCCGGGACCAGAATAGGGCCTGAAGTAATCCTGCGCTTTTGCGGCCAGCTCCCGAGAAAGCGAGTTGAAAAATGGAGCTCAGGGGCACTGCAATTCACAAACCTGCAGAGTTATAAATGATAACTCTCGTCCACAAATATATTGATGGAAGACAACGAAGAGGATTTGAAAGCAAGGCAGAATTGCAGGAAACAGATTTCAGGAGGTAGATTCGAATCGCCTTTAAAGCACGGGAAAAGCGGCAAAACCTCGACAATGATGCCCTTGGCCAAAAAGGGCGTATGCGTTTTTTCCTGAATATATTCAGGAAAAAACGCATACGCCCTTTTTGGCCAACCAAGCAACCTGGAAAGGCAAATCAGCGCTACAAAGAAGTCTCGCTTCCCATCGGTCAAAAGGGCCATGCTGAATAAAGTGTCAAAACCAGAAATGCAGGACAGGCCATGGAGAAACGGGAGCCTTGCTACGCTGATGGGCGGGATGTAAATTGCGAACCGCCACTCTGGAGAAGTGTACGGTGTGTCCTGAAACATCGAAAAAACTCAGCTTAGAGAGCATAGGGCACTTCCACTCATGGGCGTATAAATTGGGAAAACTAAAAATCAGCAAGACACAGGCACCCCAAAATTTAGGGCTGCTCTGTTGACAAGAACCTCCACTTCGTTGCAACGTAAATATCCCAACAAAGAGAAAAATGGATAAAGAAGTTGTAGTCCTTATGTGCAATGGGATATCACTCAGCCATGAAATCAACGTCATAAGGCTAGTAGCAGCAGGATGAGTGGATTTAGGTACGACGATTCTAAGTGAAATAAGTCACACAGAAAAAGACACTTATCATAAGATATCACTTATAGAGGGAATGTAAAAACCGCTACCCTTGAACTGAATTACAAAACAGAACAGAGTCACACGTTTAGAAAACACACTATGGCTGCTTAACGGGAAAGGTGAGGTGGGGTGATGCATAAAACAAGGGTTTCAAATTAGCTCAGATACCGTTCCATAAACCCAATATGTAATAGACACGACCTACTCCTTGCTCAGTGAACTGGACTCAACACCCCCTATTCACCGCCCAAGAATATATCTGACTAGTAAGAATCTTAAAACCTATGTATTGATATCTCTCTGTAAGTGAGTCAAGTGGGTGTAAAGCGGCATAAACACAGCAGTGAAAAGCAGCTAAACCCCTTTATAAAAATCAATCACTTTTAAAAACCCGTGAAACAAAGACAGTGAAAGAGAGAGAAATTCTTACTAAATTCGTTCAGGGGCTGTGATGCCACCTGGATTGACCATATCTAGACCCACAGCTGATTGAGACATAAGGGTGGACACTCTTGGGGCTGAGAGGTTTGGTGGGGTTGGGTGAGCAAAGGCAGACCCTTTAAAGTAAAACTGCGTGGTTCCCATCCCATGGGTCCCAAATCTCCAGGTTCAAGGGCATCTTCCTACTTCGAAAACGTGCATGAGAAACGCAGAAGATGGTACACCGTGTGATCGGGAAAGGTTTCTAAAACGCACCTCATTTCTCATCTCCTTGTGCTCGGGTTCGCCATTCCAGCCGCTTTACTAGCAATCTCCCTCCTTGGAGAATCAGCACCTTTAACCTCCTGTTCCGTACAGGTTGCAATTTGTCCTGAGGATGAACGGGAAGAGGGGGAACCAATGAGACACTAGCTTTAGGTGTTGGGACAGGCACAGGTCACTCTATTTTCCCATCAGGAAGAAGAATTAACCACAGGCTCAGCCTTCCGCCCGGAACCAGAATAGGGCCTAAAGCAATCCTGCGCTTTTGCGGCCAGCTGCCAAGAAAGCGAGTTGAAAAATGGAGCTCAGGGGCACTGCAATTCACAAACCTGCAGAGTTATAAATGATAACTCTCGTCCACAAATATATTGATGGAAGACAACAAAGAGGATTTGAAAGCAAGGCAGAATTGCAGGAAACAGATTTCAGGAGGTAGATTCGAATCGCCTTTAAAGCACGGGAAAAGCGGCAAAACCTCGACAATGATGCCCTTGGCCAAAAAGGGCGTATGCGTTTTTTCCTGAATATATTCAGGAAAAAACGCATACGCCCTTTTTGGCCAACCAAGCAACCTGGAAAGGCAAATCAGCGCTACAAAGAAGTCTCGCTTCCCATCGGTCAAAAGGGCCATGCTGAATAAAGTGTCAAAACCAGAAATGCAGGACAGGCCATGGAGAAACGGGAGCCTTGCTACGCTGATGGGCGGGATGTAAATTGCGAACCGCCACTCTGGAGAAGTGTACGGTGTGTCCTGAAACATCGAAAAAACTCAGCTTAGAGAGCATAGGGCACTTCCACTCATGGGCGTATAAATTGGGAAAACTAAAAATCAGCAAGACACAGGCACCCCAAAATTTAGGGCTGCTCTGTTGACAAGAACCTCCACTTCGTTGCAACGTAAATATCCCAAGAAAGAGAAAAATGGATAAAGAAGTTGTAGTCCTTATGTACAATGGGATATCACTCAGCCATGAAATCAACGTCATAAGGCTAGTAGCAGCATGATGAGTGAATTTAGGTATGACGATTCTAAGTGAAATAAGTCACACAGAAAAACACACTTATCATAAGATATCACTTATAGAGGGAATGTAAAAACCGCTACCCTTGAACTGAATTACAAAACAGAACAGAGTCACACGTTTAGAAAACACACTATGGCTGCTTAAAGGGAAAGGTGAGGTGGGGTGATGCATAAAACAAGGGTTTCAAATTAGCTCAGATACCGTTCCATAAACCCAATATGTAATAGACACGACGTACTCCTTGCTCAGTGAACTGGACTCAACACCACCTATTCACCGCCCAAGAATATATCTGATTAGTAAGAATCTTAAAACCTATATATTGATATCTCTCTGTAAGTGAGTCAAGTGGGTGTAAAGCGGCATAAACACAGCAGTGAAAAGCAGCTAAACCCCTTTATAAAAATCAATCACTTTTAAAAACCCGTGAAACAAAGACAGTGAAAGATAGAGAAATTCTTACTAAATTCGTTCAGGGGCTGTGATGCCACCTGGATTAACCATATCTAGACCCACAACTGATTGAGACATAAGGGTGGACACTCTTGGGGCTGAGAGGTTTGGTGAGGTTGGGTGAGCAAACGCAGACCCTTTAGAGTAATACTGCGTGGTACCCATCCCATGGGTCCCAAATCTCCTGGTTCAAGGGCATCTTCCTACATCGAAAACATGCATGAGAAACCCAGAAGATGGTACACCGTGTGATCGGGAAAGGTTTCTAAAACGCACCTCATTTCTCATCTCCTTGTGCTCGGGTTCGCCATTCCAGCCGCTTTACTAGCAATCACCCTCCTTGGAGAATCAGCACCTTTAACCTCCTGTTCCGTACAGGTTGCAATTTGTCCTGAGGATGAACGGGAAGAGGGGGAACCAATGAGACACTAGCTCTAGGTGTGGGGACAGGCACAGGTCACTCTATTTTCCCATCAGGAAGAAGAATTAACCACAGGCTCAGCCTTCCGCCCGGGACCAGAATAGGGCCTGAAGTAATCCTGCGCTTTTGCGGCCAGCTCCCGAGAAAGCGAGTTGAAAAATGGAGGTCAGGGGCACTGCAATTCACAAACCTGCAGAGTTATAAATGATAACTCTCGTCCACAAATATATTGACGGAAGACAACGAAGAGGATTTGAAAGCAAGGCAGAATTGCAGGAAACAGATTTCAGGAGGTAGATTCGAATCGCCTTTAAAGCACGGGAAAAGTGGCAAAACCTCGACAATGATGCCCTTGGCCAAAAAGGGCGTATGCGTATTTTCCTGAATATATTCAGGAAAAAACGCATACGCCCTTTTTGGCCAACCAAGCAACCTGGAAAGGCAAATCAGCGCTACAAAGAAGTCTCACTTCCCATCGGTCAAATAGGCCACGCTGAATAAAGTGTCAAACCCAGAAATGCAGGACAGGCCATGGAGAAACGGGAGCCTTGCTACGCTGATGGGCGGGATGTAAATTGCCAACAGCCACTCTGGAGAAGTGTACGGTGTGTCCTGAAACATCGAAAAAACTCAGCTTAGAGAGCATAGGGCACTTCCAGTCATGGGCGTATAAATTGGGAAAACTAAAAATCAGCAAGACACAGGCACCCCAAAGTTTAGGGCTGCTCTGTTGACAAGAACCTCCACTTCGTTACACCTTAAATATCCCAGGAAAGAGAAAAATGGATAAAGAAGTTGTGGTCCTTATGTACAATGGAATATCACTCAGCCATGAAATCAACGTCATAAGGCTAGTAGCAGCATGATGAGTGGATTTAGGTACGACGATTCTAAGTGAAATAAGTCACACAGAAAAAGACACTTACCATAAGATATCACTTATAGAGGGAATGTAAAAACCGCGACCCTTGAACTGAATTACAAAACAGAACAGAGTCACACGTTTAGAAAACACACTATGGCTGCTTAACGGGAAAGGTGAGGTGGGGTGATGCATAAAACAAGGGTTTCAAATTAGCTCAGAGACCATTCCATAAACCCAATATGTAATAGACACGACCTAATCCTTGCTCAGTGAACTGGACTCAACACCCCCTATTCACCGCCCAAGAATATATCTGACTAGTTAAGAATCTTAAAACCTATGTATTGATATCTCTCTGTAAGTGAGTCAATTGGGTGTAAAGCGGCATAAACACAGCAGTGAAAAGCAGCTAAACCCCTTTATAAAAATCAATCACTATTAAAAACCCGTGAAACAAAGACAGTGAAAGATAGAGAAATTCTTACTAAATTCGTTCAGGGGCTGTGATGCCACCTGGATTGACCATATCTAGACCCACAGCTGATTGAGACATAAGGGTGGACACTCTTGGCCTGAGAGGTTTCGTGAGGTTGGGTGAGCAAACGCAGACCCTTTAAAGTAATACTGCGTGGTTCCCATCCCATGGGTCCCAAATCTCCAGGTTCAAGGGCATCTTCCTACTTCGAAAACGTGCATGAGAAACCCAGAAGATGGTACACCGTGTGATCGGGAAAGGTTTCTAAAACGCACCTCATTTCTCATCTCCTTGTGCTCGGGTTCGCCATTCCAGCCGCTTTACTAGCAATCTCCCTCCTTGGAGAATCAGCACCTTTAACCTCCTGTTCCGTACAGGTTGCAATTTGTCCTGAGGATGAACGGGAAGAGGGGGAACCAATGAGACACTAGCTTTAGGTGTTGGGACAGGCACAGGTCACTCTATTTTCCCATCAGGAAGAAGAATTAACCACAGGCTCAGCCTTCCGCCCGGAACCAGAATAGGGCCTAAAGCAATCCTGCGCTTTTGCGGCCAGCTGCCAAAAAAGCGAGTTGAAAAATGGAGCTCAGGGGCACTGCAATTCACAAACCTGCAGAGTTATAAATGATAACTCTCGTCCACAAATATATTGATGGAAGACAACGAAGAGGATTTGAAAGCAAGGCAGAATTGCAGGAAACAGATTTCAGGAGGTAGATTCGAATCGCCTTTAAAGCACGGGAAAAGCGGCAAAACCTCGACAATGATGCCCTTGGCCAAAAAGGGCGTATGCGTTTTTTCCTGAATATATTCAGGAAAAAACGCATACGCCCTTTTTGGCCAACCAAGCAACCTGGAAAGGCAAATCAGCGCTACAAAGAAGTCTCGCTTCCCATCGGTCAAAAGGGCCATGCTGAATAAAGTGTCAAAACCAGAAATGCAGGACAGGCCATGGAGAAACGGGAGCCTTGCTACGCTGATGGGCGGGATGTAAATTGCGAACCGCCACTCTGGAGAAGTGTACGGTGTGTCCTGAAACATCGAAAAAACTCAGCTTAGAGAGCATAGGGCACTTCCACTCATGGGCGTATAAATTGGGAAAACTAAAAATCAGCAAGACACAGGCACCCCAAAATTTAGGGCTGCTCTGTTGACAAGAACCTCCACTTCGTTGCAACGTAAATATCCCAAGAAAGAGAAAAATGGATGAAGAAGTTGTAGTCCTTATGTACAATGGGATATCACTCAGCCATGAAATCAACGTCATAAGGCTAGTAGCAGCATGATGAGTGAATTTAGGTATGACGATTCTAAGTGAAATAAGTCACACAGAAAAAGACACTTATCATAAGATATCACTTATAGAGGGAATGTAAAAACCGCTACCCTTGAACTGAATTACAAAACAGAACAGAGTCACACGTTTAGAAAACACACTATGGCTGCTTAACGGGAAAGGTGAGGTGGGGTGATGCATAAAACAAGGGTTTCAAATTAGCTCAGATACCGTTCCATAAACCCAATATGTAATAGACACGACGTACTCCTTGCTCAGTGAACTGGACTCAACACCCCCTATTCACCGCCCAAGATAATATCTGACTAGTAAGAATCTTAAAACCTATGTATTGATATCTCACTGTAAGTGAGTCAATTGGCTGTAAAGCGGCATAAACACAGCAGTGAAAAGTAGCTAAACCCCTTTATAAAAATCAATCACTTTTAAAAACCCGTGAAACAAAGACAGTGAAAGATAGAGAAATTCTTACTAAATTCGTTCAGGGGCTGTGATGCCACCTGGATTGACCATATGTAGACCCACAGCTGATTGAGACATAAGGGTGGACACTCTTGGGGCTGAGAGGTTTGGTGAGGTTGGGTGAGCAAACGCAGACCCTTTAAATTAAAACTGCGTGGTTCCCATCCCATCGGTCCCAAATCTCCAGGTTCAAGGGCATCTTCCTACTTCGAAAACCTGCATGAGAAACCCAGAAGATGGTACACCGTGTGATCGGGAAAGGTTTCTAAAACGCACCTCATTTCTCATCTCCTTGTGCTCGGGTTCGCCATTCCAGCCGCTTTACTAGCAATCTCCCTCCTTGGAGAATCAGCACCTTTAACCTCCTGTTCCGTACAGGTTGCAATTTGTCCTGAGGATGAACGGGAAGAGGGGGAACCAATGAGACACTAGCTTTAGGTGTTGGGACAGGCACAGGTCACTCTATTTTCCCATCAGGAAGAAGAATTAACCACAGGCTCAGCCTTCCGCCCGGAACCAGAATAGGGCCTAAAGCAATCCTGCGCTTTTGCGGGCAGCTCCCAAGAAAGCGAGTTGAAAAATGGAGCTCAGGGGCACTGCAATTCACAAACCTGCAGAGTTATAAATGATAACTCTCGTCCACAAATATATTGATGGAAGACAACGAAGAGGATTTGAAAGCAAGGCAGAATTGCAGGAAACAGATTTCAGGAGGTAGATTCGAATCGCCTTTAAAGCATGGGAAAAGCGGCAAAACCTCGACAATGATGCCCTTGGCCAAAAAGGGCGTATGCGTTTTTTCCTGAATATATTCAGGAAAAAACGCATACGCCCTTTTTGGCCAACCAAGCAACCTGGAAAGGCAAATCAGCGCTACAAAGAAGTCTCGCTTCCCATCGGTCAAAAGGGCCATGCTGAATAAAGTGTCAAAACCAGAAATGCAGGACAGGCCATGGAGAAACGGGAGCCTTGCTACGCTGATGGGCGGGATGTAAATTGCGAACCGCCACTCTGGAGAAGTGTACGGTGTGTCCTGAAACATCGAAAAAACTCAGCTTAGAGAGCATAGGGCACTTCCACTCATGGGCGTATAAATTGGGAAAACTAAAAATCAGCAAGACACAGGCACCCCAAAATTTAGGGCTGCTCTGTTGACAAGAACCTCCACTTCGTTGCAACATAAATATCCCAACAAAGAGAAAAATAGATAAAGAAGTTGTAGTCCTTATGTACAATGGGATATCACTCAGCCATGAAATCAACGTCATAAGGCTAGTAGCAGCATGATGAGTGAATTTAGGTATGACGATTCTAAGTGAAATAAGTCACACAGAAAAAGACACTTACCATAAGATATCACTTATAGAGGGAATGTAAAAACCGTGACCCTTGAACTGAATTACAAAACAGAACAGAGTCACACGTTTAGAAAACACACTATGGCTGCTTAACGGGAAAGGTGAGGTGGGGTGATGCATAAAACAAGGGTTTCAAATTAGCTCAGATACCGTTCCATAAACCCAATATGTAATAGACACGACCTAATCCTTGCTCAGTGAACTGGACTCAACACCCCCTATTCACCGCCCAAGATTATATCTGACTAGTAAGAATCTTAAAACCTATGTATTGATATCTCTCTGTAAGTGAGTCAAGTGGGTGTAAAGCGGCATAAACACAGCAGTGAAAAGCAGCTAAACCCCTTTATAAAAATCAATCACTATTAAAAACCCGTGAAACAAAGACTGTGAAAGATAGAGAAATTCTTACTAAATTCGTTCAGGGGCTGTGATGCCACCTGGATTGACCATATCTAGACCCACAGCTGATTGAGACATAAGGGTGGACACTCTTGGGGCTGAGAGGTTTGGTGAGGTTGGGTGAGCAAACGCAGACCCTTTAAAGTAATACTGCGTGGTTCCCATCCCATGGGTCCCAAATCTCCAGGTTCAAGGGCATCTTCCTACTTCGAAAACCTGCATGAGAAACGCAGAAGATGGTACACCGTGTGATCGGGAAAGGTTTCTAAAACGCACCTCATTTCTCATCTCCTTGTGCTCGGGTTCGCCATTCCAGCCGCTTTACTAGCAATCTCCCTCCTTGGAGAATCAGCACCTTTAACCTCCTGTTCCGTACAGGTTGCAATTTGTCCTGAGGATGAACGGGAAGAGGGGGAACCAATGAGACACTAGCTCTAGGTGTTGGGACAGGCACAGGTCACTCTATTTTCCCATCAGAAAGAAGAATTAACCACAGGCTCAGCCTGCCGCCCGGTACCAGAATAGGGCCTGAAGCAATCCTGCGCTTTTGCGGCCAGCTCCCAAGAAAGCGAGTTGAAAAATGGAGCTCAGGGGCACTGCAATTCACAAACCTTCAGAGTTATAAATGATAACTCTCGTCCACAAATATATTGATGGAAGACAACGAAGAGGATTTGAAAGCAAGGCAGAATTGCAGGAAACAGATTTCAGGAGGTAGATTCGAATCGCCTTTAAAGCACGGGAAAAGCGGCAAAACCTCGACAATGATGCCCTTGGCCAAAAAGGGCGTATGCGTTTTTTCCTGAATATATTCAGGAAAAAACGCATACGCCCTTTTTGGCCAACCAAGCAACCTGGAAAGGCAAATCAGCGCTACAAAGAAGTCTCGCTTCCCATCGGTCAAAAGGGCCATGCTGAATAAAGTGTCAAAACCAGAAATGCAGGACAGGCCATGGAGAAACGGGAGCCTTGCTACGCTGATGGGCGGGATGTAAATTGCGAACCGCCACTCTGGAGAAGTGTACGGTGTGTCCTGAAACATCGAAAAAACTCAGCTTAGAGAGCATAGGGCACTTCCACTCATGGGCGTATAAATTGGGAAAACTAAAAATCAGCAAGACACAGGCACCCCAAAATTTAGGGCTGCTCTGTTGACAAGAACCTCCACTTCGTTGCAACATAAATATCCCAACAAAGAGAAAAATAGATAAAGAAGTTGTAGTCCTTATGTACAATGGGATATCACTCAGCCATGAAATCAACGTCATAAGGCTAGTAGCAGCATGATGAGTGAATTTAGGTATGACGATTCTAAGTGAAATAAGTCACACAGAAAAAGACACTTACCATAAGATATCACTTATAGAGGGAATGTAAAAACCGTGACCCTTGAACTGAATTACAAAACAGAACAGAGTCACACGTTTAGAAAACACACTATGGCTGCTTAACGGGAAAGGTGAGGTGGGGTGATGCATAAAACAAGGGTTTCAAATTAGCTCAGATACCGTTCCATAAACCCAATATGTAATAGACACGACCTAATCCTTGCTCAGTGAACTGGACTCAACACCCCCTATTCACCGCCCAAGATTATATCTGACTAGTAAGAATCTTAAAACCTATGTATTGATATCTCTCTGTAAGTGAGTCAAGTGGGTGTAAAGCGGCATAAACACAGCAGTGAAAAGCAGCTAAACCCCTTTATAAAAATCAATCACTATTAAAAACCCGTGAAACAAAGACTGTGAAAGATAGAGAAATTCTTACTAAATTCGTTCAGGGGCTGTGATGCCACCTGGATTGACCATATCTAGACCCACAGCTGATTGAGACATAAGGGTGGACACTCTTGGGGCTGAGAGGTTTGGTGAGGTTGGGTGAGCAAACGCAGACCCTTTAAAGTAATACTGCGTGGTTCCCATCCCATGGGTCCCAAATCTCCAGGTTCAAGGGCATCTTCCTACTTCGAAAACCTGCATGAGAAACGCAGAAGATGGTACACCGTGTGATCGGGAAAGGTTTCTAAAACGCACCTCATTTCTCATCTCCTTGTGCTCGGGTTCGCCATTCCAGCCGCTTTACTAGCAATCTCCCTCCTTGGAGAATCAGCACCTTTAACCTCCTGTTCCGTACAGGTTGCAATTTGTCCTGAGGATGAACGGGAAGAGGGGGAACCAATGAGACACTAGCTCTAGGTGTTGGGACAGGCACAGGTCACTCTATTTTCCCATCAGAAAGAAGAATTAACCACAGGCTCAGCCTGCCGCCCGGTACCAGAATAGGGCCTGAAGCAATCCTGCGCTTTTGCGGCCAGCTCCCAAGAAAGCGAGTTGAAAAATGGAGCTCAGGGGCACTGCAATTCACAAACCTTCAGAGTTATAAATGATAACTCTCGTCCACAAATATATTGATGGAAGACAACGAAGAGGATTTGAAAGCAAGGCAGAATTGCAGGAAACAGATTTCAGGAGGTAGATTCGAATCGCCTTTAAAGCACGGGAAAAGCGGCAAAACCTCGACAATGATGCCCTTGGCCAAAAAGGGCGTATGCGTTTTTTCCTGAATATATTCAGGAAAAAACGCATACGCCCTTTTTGGCCAACCAAGCAACCTGGAAAGGCAAATCAGCGCTACAAAGAAGTCTCGCTTCCCATCGGTCAAAAGGGCCATGCTGAATAAAGTGTCAAAACCAGAAATGCAGGACAGGCCATGGAGAAACGGGAGCCTTGCTACGCTGATGGGCGGGATGTAAATTGCGAACCGCCACTCTGGAGAAGTGTACGGTGTGTCCTGAAACATCGAAAAAACTCAGCTTAGAGAGCATAGGGCACTTCCACTCATGGGCGTATAAATTGGGAAAACTAAAAATCAGCAAGACACAGGCACCCCAAAATTTAGGGCTGCTCTGTTGACAAGAACCTCCACTTCGTTGCAACGTAAATATCCCAAGAAAGAGAAAAATGGATAAAGAAGTTGTAGTCCTTATGTACAATGGGATATTACTCAGCCATGAAATCAACGTCATAAGGCTAGTAGCAGCATGATGAGTGAATTTAGGTATGACGATTCTAAGTGAAATAAGTCACACAGAAAAAGACACTTACCATAAGATATCACTTATAGAGGGAATGTAAAAACCGCTACCCTTGAACTGAATTACAAAACAGAACAGAGTCACACGTTTAGAAAACACACTATGGCTGCTTAACGGGAAAGGTGAGGTGGGGTGATGCATAAAACAAGGGTTTCAAATTAGCTCAGATACCGTTCCATAAACCCAATATGTAATAGACACGACCTACTCCTTGCTCAGTGAACTGGACTCAACACCCCCTATTCACCACCCAAGAATATATCTGACTAGTAAGAATCTTAAAACCTATGTATTGATATCTCTCTGTAAGTGAGTCAAGTGGGTGTAAAGCGGCATAAACACAGCAGTGAAAAGCAGCTAAACCCCTTTATAAAAATCAATCACTTTTAAAAACCCGTGAAACAAAGACAGTGAAAGATAGAGAAATTCTTACTAAATTCGTTCAGGGGCTGTGATGCCACCTGGATTGACCATATCTAGACCCACAGCTGATTGAGGCATAAGGGTGGACACTCTTGGGGCTGAGAGGTTTGGTGAGGTTGGGTGAGCAAAGGCAGACCCTTTAAAGTAAAACTGCGTGGTTCCCATCCCATGGGTCCCAAATCTCCAGGTTCAAGGGCATCTTCCTACTTCGAAAACGTGCATGAGAAACGCAGAAGATGGTACACCGTGTGATCGGGAAAGGTTTCTAAAACGCACCTCATTTCTCATCTCCTTGTGCTCGGGTTCGCCATTCCAGCCGCTTTACTAGCAATCTCCCTCCTTGGAGAATCAGCACCTTTAACCTCCTGTTCCGTACAGGTTGCAATTTGTCCTGAGGATGAACGGGAAGAGGGGGAACCAATGAGACACTAGCTTTAGGTGTTGGGACAGGCACAGGTCACTCTATTTTCCCATCAGGAAGAAGAATTAACCACAGGCTCAGCCTTCCGCCCGGAACCAGAATAGGGCCTGAAGCAATCCTGCGCTTTTGCGGCCAGCTCCCAAGAAAGCGAGTTGAAAAATGGAGCTCAGGGGCACTGCAATTCACAAACCTGCAGAGTTATAAATGATAAATCTCGTCCACAAATATATTGAGGGTGGGCAACGAAGAGGATTTGAAAGCAAGGCAGAATTGCAGGAAACAGATTTCAGGAGGTAGATTCGAATCGCCTTTAAAGCACAGGAAAAGCGGCAAAACCTCGACAATGATGCCCTTGGCCAAAAAGGGCGTATGCGTTTTTTCCTGAATATATTCAGGAAAAAACGCATACGCCCTTTTTGGCCAACCAAGCAACCTGGAAAGGCAAATCAGCGCTACAAAGAAGTCTCGCTTCCCATCGGTCAAATAGGCCACGCTGAATAAAGTGTCAAACCCAGAAATGCAGGACAGGCCATGGAGAAATGGGAGCCTTGCTACGCTGATGGGCGGGATGTAAATTGCCAACAGCCACTCTGGAGAAGTGTACGGTGTGTCCTGAGACATCGAAAAAACTCAGCTTAGAGAGCATAGGGCACTTCCACTCATGGGCGTATAAATTGGGAAAACTAAAAATCAGCAAGACACAGGCACCCCAAAGTTTAGGGCTGCTCTGTTGACAAGAACCTCCACTTCGTTACACCTTAAATATCCCAGGAAAGAGAAAAATGGATAAAGAAGTTGTGGTCCTTATGTACAATGGAATATCACTCAGCCATGAAATCAACGTCATAAGGCTAGTAGCAGCATGATGAGTGGATTTAGGTACGACGATTCTAAGTGAAATAAGTCACACAGAAAAAGACACTTATCATAAGATATCACTTATAGAGGGAATGTAAAAACCGCTACCCTTGAACTGAATTACAAAACAGAACAGAGTCACACGTTTAGAAAACACACTATGGCTGCTTAACGGGAAAGGTGAGGTGGGGTGATGCATAAAACAAGGGTTTCAAATTAGCTCAGATACCGTTCCATAAACCCAATATGTAATAGACACGACCTACTCCTTGCTCAGTGAACTGGACTCAACACCCCCTATTCACCACCCAAGAATATATCTGACTAGTAAGAATCTTAAAACCTATGTATTGATATCTCTCTGTAAGTGAGTCAAGTGGGTGTAAAGCGGCATAAACACAGCAGTGAAAAGCAGCTAAACCCCTTTATAAAAATCAATCACTTTTAAAAACCCGTGAAACAAAGACAGTGAAAGAGAGAGAAATTCTTACTAAATTCGTTCAGGGGCTGTGATGCCACCTGGATTGACCATATCTAGACCCACAGCTGATTGAGACATAAGGGTGGACACTCTTGGGGCTGAGAGGTTTGGTGAGGTTGGGTGAGCAAACGCAGACCCTTTAAAGTAATACTGCGTGGTTCCCATCCCATGGGTCCCAAATCTCCAGGTTCAAGGGCATCTTCCTACTTCGAAAACGTGCATGAGAAACGCAGAAGATGGTACACCGTGTGATCGGGAAAGGTTTCTAAAACGCACCTCATTTCTCATCTCCTTGTGCTCGGGTTCGCCATTCCAGCCGCTTTACTAGCAATCTCCCTCCTTGGAGAATCAGCACCTTTAACCTCCTGTTCCGTACAGGTTGCAATTTGTCCTGAGGATGAACGGGAAGAGGGGGAACCAATGAGACACTAGCTTTAGGTGTTGGGACAGGCACAGGTCACTCTATTTTCCCATCAGGAAGAAGAATTAACCACAGGCTCAGCCTTCCGCCCGGAACCAGAATAGGGCCTGAAGCAATCCTGCGCTTTTGCGGCCAGCTCCCAAGAAAGCGAGTTGAAAAATGGAGCTCAGGGGCACTGCAATTCACAAACCTGCAGAGTTATAAATGATAAATCTCGTCCACAAATATATTGAGGGTGGGCAACGAAGAGGATTTGAAAGCAAGGCAGAATTGCAGGAAACAGATTTCAGGAGGTAGATTCGAATCGCCTTTAAAGCACGGGAAAAGCGGCAAAACCTCGACAATGATGCCCTTGGCCAAAAAGGGCGTATGCGTTTTTTCCTGAATATATTCAGGAAAAAACGCATACGCCCTTTTTGGCCAACCAAGCAACCTGGAAAGGCAAATCAGCGCTACAAAGAAGTCTCGCTTCCCATCGGTCAAATAGGCCACGCTGAATAAAGTGTCAAACCCAGAAATGCAGGACAGGCCATGGAGAAACGGGAGCCTTGCTACGCTGATGGGCGGGATGTAAATTGCCAACAGCCACTCTGGAGAAGTGTACGGTGTGTCCTGAGACATCGAAAAAACTCAGCTTAGAGAGCATAGGGCACTTCCACTCATGGGCGTATAAATTGGGAAAACTAAAAATCAGCAAGACACAGGCACCCCAAAGTTTAGGGCTGCTCTGTTGACAAGAACCTCCACTTCGTTGCAACGTAAATATCCCAACAAAGAGAAAAATGGATAAAGAAGTTGTGGTCCTTATGTACAATGGAATATCACTTAGACATGAAATCAACGTCATAAGGCTAGTAGCAGCATGATGAGTGGATTTAGGTACGACGATTCTAAGTGAAATAAGTCACACAGAAAAAGACACTTATCATAAGATATCACTTATAGAGGGAATGTAAAAACCGCTACCCTTGAACTGAATTACAAAACAGAACAGAGTCACACGTTTAGAAAACACACTATGGCTGCTTAACGGGAAAGGTGAGGTGGGGTGATGCATAAAACAAGGGTTTCAAATTAGCTCAGATACCGTTCCATAAACCCAATATGTAATAGACACGACCTACTCCTTGCTCAGTGAACTGGACTCAACACCCCCTATTCACCGCCCAAGAATATATCTGACTAGTAAGAATCTTAAAACCTATGTATTGATATCTCTCTGTAAGTGAGTCAAGTGGGTGTAAAGCGGCATAAACACAGCAGTGAAAAGCAGCTAAACCCCTTTATAAAAATCAATCACTTTTAAAAACCCGTGAAACAAAGACAGTGAAAGAGAGAGAAATTCTTACTAAATTCGTTCAGGGGCTGTGATGCCACCTGGATTGACCATATCTAGACCCACAGCTGATTGAGACATAAGGGTGGACACTCTTGGGGCTGAGAGGTTTGGTGAGGTTGGGTGAGCAAACGCAGACCCTTTAAAGTAATACTGCGTGGTTCCCATCCCATGGGTCCCAAATCTCCAGGTTCAAGGGCATCTTCCTACTTCGAAAACGTGCATGAGAAACGCAGAAGATGGTACACCGTGTGATCGGGAAAGGTTTCTAAAACGCACCTCATTTCTCATCTCCTTGTGCTCGGGTTCGCCATTCCAGCCGCTTTACTAGCAATCTCCCTCCTTGGAGAATCAGCACCTTTAACCTCCTGTTCCGTACAGGTTGCAATTTGTCCTGAGGATGAACGGGAAGAGGGGGAACCAATGAGACACTAGCTTTAGGTGTTGGGACAGGCACAGGTCACTCTATTTTCCCATCAGGAAGAAGAATTAACCACAGGCTCAGCCTTCCGCCCGGGACCAGAATAGGGCCTGAAGTAATCCTGCGCTTTTGCGGCCAGCTCCCGAGAAAGCGAGTTGAAAAATGGAGCTCAGGGGCACTGCAATTCACAAACCTGCAGAGTTATAAATGATAACTCTCGTCCACAAATATATTGATGGAAGACAACGAAGAGGATTTGAAAGCAAGGCAGAATTGCTGGAAACAGATTTCAGGAGGTAGATTCGAATCGCCTTTAAAGCACGGGAAAAGCGGCAAAACCTCGACAATGATGCCCTTGGCCAAAAAGGGCGTATGCGTTTTTTCCTGAATATATTCAGGAAAAAACGCATACGCCCTTTTTGGCCAACCAAGCAACCTGGAAAGGCAAATCAGCGCTACAAAGAAGTCTCGCTTCCCATCGGTCAAAAGGGCCATGCTGAATAAAGTGTCAAAACCAGAAATGCAGGACAGGCCATGGAGAAACGGGAGCCTTGCTACGCTGATGGGCGGGATGTAAATTGCGAACCGCCACTCTGGAGAAGTGTACGGTGTGTCCTGAAACATCGAAAAAACTCAGCTTAGAGAGCATAGGGCACTTCCACTCATGGGCGTATAAATTGGGAAAACTAAAAATCAGCAAGACACAGGCACCCCAAAATTTAGGGCTGCTCTGTTGACAAGAACCTCCACTTCGTTGCAACGTAAATATCCCAACAAAGAGAAAAATGGATAAAGAAGTTGTAGTCCTTATGTGCAATGGGATATCACTCAGCCATGAAATCAACGTCATAAGGCTAGTAGCAGCAGGATGAGTGGATTTAGGTACGACGATTCTAAGTGAAATAAGTCACACAGAAAAAGACACTTATCATAAGATATCACTTATAGAGGGAATGTAAAAACCGCTACCCTTGAACTGAATTACAAAACAGAACAGAGTCACACGTTTAGAAAACACACTATGGCTGCTTAACGGGAAAGGTGAGGTGGGGTGATGCATAAAACAAGGGTTTCAAATTAGCTCAGATACCGTTCCATAAACCCAATATGTAATAGACACGACCTACTCCTTGCTCAGTGAACTGGACTCAACACCCCCTATTCACCGCCCAAGAATATATCTGACTAGTAAGAATCTTAAAAGCTATGTATTGATATCTCTCTGTAAGTGAGTCAAGTGGGTGTAAAGCGGCATAAACACAGCAGTGAAAAGCAGCTAAACCCCTTTATAAAAATCAATCACTTTTAAAAACCCGTGAAACAAAGACAGTGAAAGATAGAGAAATTCTTACTAAATTCGTTCAGGGGCTGTGATGCCACCTGGATTGACCATATCTAGACCCACAGCTGATTGAGACATAAGGGTGGACACTCTTGGGGCTGAGAGGTTTGGTGGGGTTGGGTGAGCAAAGGCAGACCCTTTAAAGTAAAACTGCGTGGTTCCCATCCCATGGGTCCCAAATCTCCAGGTTCAAGGGCATCTTCCTACTTCGAAAACGTGCATGAGAAACGCAGAAGATGGTACACCGTGTGATCGGGAAAGGTTTCTAAAACGCACCTCATTTCTCATCTCCTTGTGCTCGGGTTCGCCATTCCAGCCGCTTTACTAGCAATCTCCCTCCTTGGAGAATCAGCACCTTTAACCTCCTGTTCCGTACAGGTTGCAATTTGTCCTGAGGATGAACGGGAAGAGGGGGAACCAATGAGACACTAGCTTTAGGTGTTGGGACAGGCACAGGTCACTCTATTTTCCCATCAGGAAGAAGAATTAACCACAGGCTCAGCCTGCCGCCCGGGACCAGAATAGGGCCTGAAGTAATCCTGCGCTTTTGCGGCCAGCTCCCGAGAAAGCGAGTTGAAAAATGGAGCTCAGGGGCACTGCAATTCACAAACCTGCAGAGTTATAAATGATAACTCTCGTCCACAAATATATTGATGGAAGACAACAAAGAGGATTTGAAAGCAAGGCAGAATTGCAGGAAACAGATTTCAGGAGGTAGATTCGAATCGCCTTTAAAGCACGGGAAAAGCGGCAAAACCTCGACAATGATGCCCTTGGCCAAAAAGGGCGTATGCGTTTTTTCCTGAATATATTCAGGAAAAAACGCATACGCCCTTTTTGGCCAACCAAGCAACCTGGAAAGGCAAATCAGCGCTACAAAGAAGTCTCGCTTCCCATCGGTCAAAAGGGCCATGCTGAATAAAGTGTCAAAACCAGAAATGCAGGACAGGCCATGGAGAAACGGGAGCCTTGCTACGCTGATGGGCGGGATGTAAATTGCGAACCGCCACTCTGGAGAAGTGTACGGTGTTTCCTGAAACATCGAAAAAACTCAGCTTAGAGAGCATAGGGCACTTCCACTCATGGGCGTATAAATTGGGAAAACTAAAAATCAGCAAGACACAGGCACCCCAAAATTTAGGGCTGCTCTGTTGACAAGAACCTCCACTTCGTTGCAACGTAAATATCCCAACAAAGAGAAAAATGGATAAAGAAGTTGTAGTCCTTATGTACAATGGGATATCACTCAGCCATGAAATCAACGTCATAAGGCTAGTAGCAGCATGATGAGTGAATTTAGGTATGACGATTCTAAGTGAAATAAGTCACACAGAAAAAGACACTTACCATAAGATATCACTTATAGAGGGAATGTAAAAACCGTGACCCTTGAACTGAATTACAAAACAGAACAGAGTCACACGTTTAGAAAACACACTATGGCTGCTTAACGGGAAAGGTGAGGTGGGGTGATGCATAAAACAAGGGTTTCAAATTAGCTCAGATACCGTTCCATAAACCCAATATGTAATAGACACGACCTAATCCTTGCTCAGTGAACTGGACTCAACACCCCCTATTCACCGCCCAAGAATATATCTGACTAGTAAGAATCTTAAAACCTATGTATTGATATCTCTCTGTAAGTGAGTCAATTGGGTGTAAAGCGGCATAAACACAGCAGTGAAAAGCAGCTAAACCCCTTTATAAAAATCAATCACTTTTAAAAACCCGTGAAACAAAGACAGTGAAAGATAGAGAAATTCTTACTAAAATCGTTCAGGGGCTGTGATGCCACCTGGATTGACCATATCTAGACCCACAGCTGATTGAGACATAAGGGTGGACACTCTTGGGGCTGAGAGGTTTCGTGAGGTTGGGTGAGCAAACGCAGACCCTTTAAAGTAATACTGCGTGGTTCCCATCCCATGGGTCCCAAATCCCCAGGTTCAAGGGCATCTTCCTACTTCGAAAACGTGCATGAGAAACGCAGAAGATGGTACACCGTGTGATCGGGAAAGGTTTCTAAAACGCACCTCATTTCTCATCTCCTTGTGCTCGGGTTCGCCATTCCAGCCGCTTTACTAGCAATCTCCCTCCTTGGAGAATCAGCACCTTTAACCTCCTGTTCCGTACAGGTTGCAATTTGTCCTGAGGATGAACGGGAAGAGGGGGAACCAATGAGACACTAGCTTTAGGTGTTGGGACAGGCACAGGTCACTCTATTTTCCCATCAGGAAGAAGAATTAACCACAGGCTCAGCCTTCCGCCCGGAACCAGAATAGGGCCTAAAGCAATCCTGCGCTTTTGCGGCCAGCTCCCAAGAAAGCGAGTTGAAAAATGGAGCTCAGGGGCACTGCAATTCACAAACCTGCAGAGTTATAAATGATAACTCTCGTCCACAAATATATTGATGGAAGACAACAAAGAGGATTTGAAAGCAAGGCAGAATTGCAGGAAACAGATTTCAGGAGGTAGATTCGAATCGCCTTTAAAGCACGGGAAAAGCGGCAAAACCTCGACAATGATGCCCTTGGCCAAAAAGGCCGTATGCGTTTTTTCCTGAATATATTCAGGAAAAAACGCATACGCCCTTTTTGGCCAACCGAGCAACCTGGAAAGGCAAATCAGCGCTACAAAGAAGTCTCGCTTCCCATCGGTCAAAAGGGCCATGCTGAATAAAGTGTCAAACCCAGAAATGCAGGACAGGCCATGGAGAAACGGGAGCCTTGCTACGCTGATGGGCGGGATGTAAATTGCGAACCGCCACTCTGGAGAAGTGTACGGTGTGTCCTGAAACATCGAAAAAACTCAGCTTAGAGAGCATAGGGCACTTCCACTCATGGGCGTATAAATTGGGAAAACTAAAAATCAGCAAGACACAGGCACCCCAAAATTTAGGGCTGCTCTGTTGACAAGAACCTCCACTTCGTTGCAACGTAAATATCCCAAGAAAGAGAAAAATGGATAAAGAAGTTGTAGTCCTTATGTACAATGGGATATCACTCAGCCATGAAATCAACGTCATAAGGCTAGTAGCAGCATGATGAGTGAATTTAGGTATGACGATTCTAAGTGAAATAAGTCACACAGAAAAAGACACTTATCATAAGATATCACTTATAGAGGGAATGTAAAAACCGCTACCCTTGAACTGAATTACAAAACAGAACAGAGTCACACGTTTAGAAAACACACTATGGCTGCTTAAAGGGAAAGGTGAGGTGGGGTGATGCATAAAACAAGGGTTTCAAATTAGCTCAGATACCGTTCCATAAACCCAATATGTAATAGACACGACGTACTCCTTGCTCAGTGAACTGGACTCAACACCACCTATTCACCGCCCAAGAATATATCTGATTAGTAAGAATCTTAAAACCTATATATTGATATCTCTCTGTAAGTGAGTCAAGTGGGTGTAAAGCGGCATAAACACAGCAGTGAAAAGCAGCTAAACCCCTTTATAAAAATCAATCACTTTTAAAAACCCGTGAAACAAAGACAGTGAAAGATAGAGAAATTCTTACTAAATTCGTTCAGGGGCTGTGATGCCACCTGGATTAACCATATCTAGACCCACAGCTGATTGAGACATAAGGGTGGACACTCTTGGGGCTGAGAGGTTTGGTGAGGTTGGGTGAGCAAACGCAGACCCTTTAGAGTAATACTGCGTGGTACCCATCCCATGGGTCCCAAATCTCCTGGTTCAAGGGCATCTTCCTACATCGAAAACATGCATGAGAAACCCAGAAGATGGTACACCGTGTGATCGGGAAAGGTTTCTAAAACGCACCTCATTTCTCATCTCCTTGTGCTCGGGTTCGCCATTCCAGCCGCTTTACTAGGAATCACCCTCCTTGGAGAATCAGCACCTTTAACCTCCTGTTCCGTACAGGTTGCAATTTGTCCTGAGGATGAACGGGAAGAGGGGGAACCAATGAGACACTAGCTCTAGGTGTGGGGACAGGCACAGGTCACTCTATTTTCCCATCAGGAAGAAGAATTAACCACAGGCTCAGCCTTCCGCCCGGGACCAGAATAGGGCCTGAAGTAATCCTGCGATTTTGCGGCCAGCTCCCGAGAAAGCGAGTTGAAAAATGGAGCTCAGGGGCACTGCAATTCACAAACCTGCAGAGTTATAAATGATAACTCTCGTCCACAAATATATTGACGGAAGACAACGAAGAGGATTTGAAAGCAAGGCAGAATTGCAGGAAACAGATTTCAGGAGGTAGATTCGAATCGCCTTTAAAGCACGGGAAAAGTGGCAAAACCTCGACAATGATGCCCTTGGCCAAAAAGGGCGTATGCGTATTTTCCTGAATATATTCAGGAAAAAACGCATACGCCCTTTTTGGCCAACCAAGCAACCTGGAAAGGCAAATCAGCGCTACAAAGAAGTCTCACTTCCCATCGGTCAAATAGGCCACGCTGAATAAAGTGTCAAACCCAGAAATGCAGGACAGGCCATGGAGAAACGGGAGCCTTGCTACGCTGATGGGCGGGATGTAAATTGCCAACAGCCACTCTGGAGAAGTGTACGGTGTGTCCTGAAACATCGAAAAAACTCAGCTTAGAGAGCATAGGGCACTTCCAGTCATGGGCGTATAAATTGGGAAAACTAAAAATCAGCAAGACACAGGCACCCCAAAGTTTAGGGCTGCTCTGTTGACAAGAACCTCCACTTCGTTACACCTTAAATATCCCAGGAAAGAGAAAAATGGATAAAGAAGTTGTGGTCCTTATGTACAATGGAATATCACTCAGCCATGAAATCAACGTCATAAGGCTAGTAGCAGCATGATGAGTGGATTTAGGTACGACGATTCTAAGTGAAATAAGTCACACAGAAAAAGACACTTACCATAAGATATCACTTATAGAGGGAATGTAAAAACCGCTACCCTTGAACTGAATTACAAAACAGAACAGAGTCACACGTTTAGAAAACACACTATGGCTGCTTAACGGGAAAGGTGAGGTGGGGTGATGCATAAAACAAGGGTTTCAAATTAGCTCAGATACCGTTCCATAAACCCAATATGTAATAGACACGACCTAATCCTTGCTCAGTGAACTGGACTCAACACCCCCTATTCACCGCCCAAGAATATATCTGACTAGTTAAGAATCTTAAAACCTATGTATTGATATCTCTCTGTAAGTGAGTCAATTGGGTGTAAAGCGGCATAAACACAGCAGTGAAAAGCAGCTAAACCCCTTTATAAAAATCAATCACTTTTAAAAACCCGTGAAACAAAGACAGTGAAAGATAGAGAAATTCTTACTAAATTCGTTCAGGGGCTGTGATGCCACCTGGATTGACCATATCTAGACCCACAGCTGATTGAGACATAAGGGTGGACACTCTTGGGGCTGAGAGGTTTGGTGAGGTTGGGTGAGCAAACGCAGACCCTTTAAAGGAATACTGCGTGGTTCCCATCCCAGGGGTCCCAAAATTCCAGGTTCAAGGGCATCTTCCTACTTCGAAAACGTGCATGAGAAACGCAGAAGATGGTACACCGTGTGATCGGGAAAGGTTTCTAAAACGCACCTCATTTCTCATCTCCTTGTGCTCGGGTTCGCCATTCCAGCCGCTTTACTAGCAATCTCCCTCCTTGGAGAATCAGCACCTTTAACCTTCTGTTCCGTACAGGTTGCAATTTGTCCTGAGGATGAACGGGAAGAGGGGGAACCAATGAGACACTAGCTTTAGGTGTTGGGACAGGCACAGGTCACTCTATTTTCCCATCAGGAAGAAGAATTAACCACAGGCTCAGCCTTCCGGCCGGAACTAGAATAGGGCCTAAAGCAATCCTGCGCTTTTGCGGCCAGCTCCCAAGAAAGCGAGTTGAAAAATGGAGCTCAGGGGCACTGCAATTCACAAACCTGCAGAGTTATAAATGATAATTCTCGTCCACAAATATATTGATGGAAGACAACAAAGAGGATTTGAAAGCAAGGCAGAATTGCAGGAAACAGATTTCAGGAGGTAGATTGGAATCGCCTTTAAAGCACGGGAAAAGCGGCAAAACCTCGACAATGATGCCCTTGGCCAAAAAGGGCGTATGCGTTTTTTCCTGAATATATTCAGGAAAAAACGCATACGCCCTTTTTGGCCAACCAAGCAACCTGGAAAGGCAAATCAGCGCTACAAAGAAGTCTCGCTTCCCATCGGTCAAAAGGGCCATGCTGAATAAAGTGTCAAAACCAGAAATGCAGGACAGGCCATGGAGAAACGGGAGCCTTGCTACGCTGATGGGCGGGATGTAAATTGCGAACCGCCACTCTGGAGAAGTGTACGGTGTGTCCTGAAACATCGAAAAAACTCAGCTTAGAGAGCATAGGGCACTTCCACTCATGGGCGTATAAATTGGGAAAACTAAAAATCAGCAAGACACAGGCACCCCAAAATTTAGGGCTGCTCTGTTGACAAGAACCTCCACTTCGTTGCAACGTAAATATCCCAAGAAAGAGAAAAATGGATAAAGAAGTTGTAGTCCTTATGTACAATGGGATATCACTCAGCCATGAAATCAACGTCATAAGGCTAGTAGCAGCATGATGAGTGAATTTAGGTATGACGATTCTAAGTGAAATAAGTCACACAGAAAAAGACACTTATCATAAGATATCACTTATAGAGGGAATGTAAAAACCGCTACCCTTGAACTGAATTACAAAACAGAACAGAGTCACACGTTTAGAAAACACACTATGGCTGCTTAATGGGAAAGGTGAGGTGGGGTGATGCATAAAACAAGGGTTTCAAATTAGCTCAGATACCGTTCCATAAACCCAATATGTAATAGACACGACGTACTCCTTGCTCAGTGAACTGGACTCAACACCACCTATTCACCGCCCAAGAATATATCTGATTAGTAAGAATCTTAAAACCTATATATTGATATCTCTCTGTAAGTGAGTCAAGTGGGTGTAAAGCGGCATAAACACAGCAGTGAAAAGCAGCTAAACCCCTTTATAAAAATCAATCACTTTTAAAAACCCGTGAAACAAAGACAGTGAAAGATAGAGAAATTCTTACTAAATTCGTTCAGGGGCTGTGATGCCACCTGGATTAACCATATCTAGACCCACAGCTGATTGAGACATAAGGGTGGACACTCTTGGGGCTGAGAGGTTTGGTGAGGTTGGGTGAGCAAACGCAGACCCTTTAGAGTAATACTGCGTGGTACCCATCCCATGGGTCCCAAATCTCCTGGTTCAAGGGCATCTTCCTACATCGAAAACGTGCATGAGAAACCCAGAAGATGGTACACCGTGTGATCGGGAAAGGTTTCTAAAACGCACCTCATTTCTCATCTCCTTGTGCTCGGGTTCGCCATTCCAGCCGCTTTACTAGCAATCACCCTCCTTGGAGAATCAGCACCTTTAACCTCCTGTTCCGTACAGGTTGCAATTTGTCCTGAGGATGAACGGGAAGAGGGGGAACCAATGAGACACTAGCTCTAGGTGTGGGGACAGGCACAGGTCACTCTATTTTCCCATCAGGAAGAAGAATTAACCACAGGCTCAGCCTTCCGCCCGGGACCAGAATAGGGCCTGAAGTAATCCTGCGCTTTTGCGGCCAGCTCCCGAGAAAGCGAGTTGAAAAATGGAGCTCAGGGGCACTGCAATTCACAAACCTGCAGAGTTATAAATGATAACTCTCGTCTACAAATATATTGACGGAAGACAACGAAGAGGATTTGAAAGCAAGGCAGAATTGCAGGAAACAGATTTCAGGAGGTAGATTCGAATCGCCTTTAAAGCACGGGAAAAGTGGCAAAACCTCGACAATGATGCCCTTGGCCAAAAAGGGCGTATGCGTATTTTCCTGAATATATTCAGGAAAAAACGCATACGCCCTTTTTGGCCAACCAAGCAACCTGGAAAGGCAAATCAGCGCTACAAAGAAGTCTCGCTTCCCATCGGTCAAATAGGCCACGCTGAATAAAGTGTCAAACCCAGAAATGCAGGACAGGCCATGGAGAAACGGGAGCCTTGCTACGCTGATGGGCGGGATGTAAATTGCCAACAGCCACTCTGGAGAAGTGTACGGTGTGTCCTGAAACATCGAAAAAACTCAGCTTAGAGAGCATAGGACACTTCCAGTCATGGGCGTATAAATTGGGAAAACTAAAAATCAGCAAGACACAGGCACCCCAAAGTTTAGGGCTGCTCTGTTGACAAGAACCTCCACTTCGTTACACCTTAAATATCCCAGGAAAGAGAAAAATGGATAAAGAAGTTGTGGTCCTTATGTACAATGGAATATCACTCAGCCATGAAATCAACGTCATAAGGCTAGTAGCAGCATGATGAGTGGATTTAGGTACGACGATTCTAAGTGAAATAAGTCACACAGAAAAAGACACTTATCATAAGATATCACTTATAGAGGGAATGTAAAAACCGCTACCCTTGAACTGAATTACAAAACAGAACAGTGTCGCACGTTTAGAAAACACACTATGGCTGCTTAACGGGAAAGGTGAGGTGGGGTGATGCATAAAACAAGGGTTTCAAATTAGCTCAGATACCGTTCCATAAACCCAATATGTAATAGACACGACCTACTCCTTGCTCAGTGAACTGGACTCAACACCCCCTATTCACCGCCCAAGAATATATCTGACTAGTAAAAATCTTAAAACCTATGTATTGATATCTCTCTGTAAGTGAGTCAAGTGGGTGTAAAGCGGCATAAACACAGCAGTGAAAAGCAGCTAAACCCCTTTATAAAAATCAATCACTATTAAAAACCCGTGAAACAAAGACAGTGAAAGATAGAGAAATTCTTACTAAATTCGTTCACGGGCTGTGATGCCACCTGGATTGACCATATCTAGACCCACAGCTGATTGAGACATAAGGGTGGACACTCTTGGGGCTGAGAGGTTTGGTGAGGTTGGGTGAGCAAACGCAGACCCTTTAAAGTAATACTGCGTGGTTCCCATCCCATGGGTCCCAAATCTCCAGGTTCAAGGGCATCTTCCTACTTCGACAACGTGCATGAGAAACCCAGAAGATGGTACACCGTGTGATCGGGAAAGGTTTCTAAAACGCACCTCATTTCTCATCTCCTTGTGCTCGGGTTCGCCATTCCAGCCGCTTTACTAGCAATCTCCCTCCTTGGAGAATCAGCACCTTTAACCTCCTGTTCCGTACAGGTTGCAATTTGTCCTGAGGATGAACGGGAAGAGGGGGAACCAATGAGACACTAGCTCTAGGTGTTGGGACAGGCACAGGTCACTCTATTTTCCCATCAGAAAGAAGAATTAACCACAGGCTCAGCCTGCCGCCCGGGATCAGAATAGGGCCTGAAGCAATCCTGCGCTTTTGCGGCCAGCTCCCAAGAAAGCGAGTTGAAAAATGGAGCTCAGGGGCACTGCAATTCACAAACCTGCAGAGTTATAAATGATAACTCTCGTCCACAAATATATTGACGGAAGACAACGAAGAGGATTTGAAAGCAAGGCAGAATTGCAGGAAACAGATTTCAGGAGGTAGATTCGAATCGCCTTTAAAGCACGGGAAAAGCGGCAAAACCTCGACAATGATGCCCTTGGCCAAAAAGGGCGTATGCGTTTTTTCCTGAATATATTCAGGAAAAAACGCATACGCCCTTTTTGGCCAACCAAGCAACCTGGAAAGGCAAATCAGCGCTACAAAGAAGTCTCGCTTCCCATCGGTCAAATAGGCCACGCTGAATAAAGTGTCAAACCCAGAAATGCAGGACAAGCCATGGAGAAACGGGAGCCTTGCTACGCTGATGGGCGGGATGTAAATTGCGAACCGCCACTCTGGAGAAGTGTACGGTGTGTCCTGAAACATCGAAAAAACTCAGCTTAGAGAGCATAGGGCACTTCCACTCATGGGCGTATAAATTGGGAAAACTAAAAATCAGCAAGACACAGGCACCCCAAAATTTAGGGCTGCTCTGTTGACAAGAACCTCCACTTCGTTGCAACGTAAATATCCCAAGAAAGAGAAAAATGGATAAAGAAGTTGTAGTCCTTATGTACAATGGGATATCACTCAGCCATGAAATCAACGTCATAAGGCTAGTAGCAGCATGATGAGTGAATTTAGGTATGACGATTCTAAGTGAAATAAGTCACACAGAAAAAGACACTTATCATAAGATATCACTTATAGAGGGAATGTAAAAACCGCTACCCTTGAACTGAATTACAAAACAGAACAGAGTCACACGTTTAGAAAACACACTATGGCTGCTTAATGGGAAAGGTGAGGTGGGGTGATGCATAAAACAAGGGTTTCAAATTAGCTCAGATACCGTTCCATAAACCCAATATGTAATAGACACGACGTACTCCTTGCTCAGTGAACTGGACTCAACACCACCTATTCACCGCCCAAGAATATATCTGATTAGTAAGAATCTTAAAACCTATATATTGATATCTCTCTGTAAGTGAGTCAAGTGGGTGTAAAGCGGCATAAACACAGCAGTGAAAAGCAGCTAAACCCCTTTATAAAAATCAATCACTTTTAAAAACCCGTGAAACAAAGACAGTGAAAGATAGAGAAATTCTTACTAAATTCGTTCAGGGGCTGTGATGCCACCTGGATTAACCATATCTAGACCCACAGCTGATTGAGACATAAGGGTGGACACTCTTGGGGCTGAGAGGTTTGGTGAGGTTGGGTGAGCAAACGCAGACCCTTTAGAGTAATACTGCGTGGTACCCATCCCATGGGTCCCAAATCTCCTGGTTCAAGGGCATCTTCCTACATCGAAAACGTGCATGAGAAACCCAGAAGATGGTACACCGTGTGATCGGGAAAGGTTTCTAAAACGCACCTCATTTCTCATCTCCTTGTGCTCGGGTTCGCCATTCCAGCCGCTTTACTAGCAATCACCCTCCTTGGAGAATCAGCACCTTTAACCTCCTGTTCCGTACAGGTTGCAATTTGTCCTGAGGATGAACGGGAAGAGGGGGAACCAATGAGACACTAGCTCTAGGTGTGGGGACAGGCACAGGTCACTCTATTTTCCCATCAGGAAGAAGAATTAACCACAGGCTCAGCCTTCCGCCCGGGACCAGAATAGGGCCTGAAGTAATCCTGCGCTTTTGCGGCCAGCTCCCGAGAAAGCGAGTTGAAAAATGGAGCTCAGGGGCACTGCAATTCACAAACCTGCAGAGTTATAAATGATAACTCTCGTCCACAAATATATTGACGGAAGACAACGAAGAGGATTTGAAAGCAAGGCAGAATTGCAGGAAACAGATTTCAGGAGGTAGATTCGAATCGCCTTTAAAGCACGGGAAAAGTGGCAAAACCTCGACAATGATGCCCTTGGCCAAAAAGGGCGTATGCGTATTTTCCTGAATATATTCAGGAAAAAACGCATACGCCCTTTTTGGCCAACCAAGCAACCTGGAAAGGCAAATCAGCGCTACAAAGAAGTCTCGCTTCCCATCGGTCAAATAGGCCACGCTGAATAAAGTGTCAAACCCAGAAATGCAGGACAGGCCATGGAGAAACGGGAGCCTTGCTACGCTGATGGGCGGGATGTAAATTGCCAACAGCCACTCTGGAGAAGTGTACGGTGTGTCCTGAAACATCGAAAAAACTCAGCTTAGAGAGCATAGGGCACTTCCAGTCATGGGCGTATAAATTGGGAAAACTAAAAATCAGCAAGACACAGGCACCCCAAAGTTTAGGGCTGCTCTGTTGACAAGAACCTCCACTTCGTTACACCTTAAATATCCCAGGAAAGAGAAAAATGGATAAAGAAGTTGTGGTCCTTATGTACAATGGAATATCACTCAGCCATGAAATCAACGTCATAAGGCTAGTAGCAGCATGATGAGTGGATTTAGGTACGACGATTCTAAGTGAAATAAGTCACACAGAAAAAGACACTTATCATAAGATATCACTTATAGAGGGAATGTAAAAACCGCTACCCTTGAACTGAATTACAAAACAGAACAGTGTCGCACGTTTAGAAAACACACTATGGCTGCTTAACGGGAAAGGTGAGGTGGGGTGATGCATAAAACAAGGGTTTCAAATTAGCTCAGATACCGTTCCATAAACCCAATATGTAATAGACACGACCTACTCCTTGCTCAGTGAACTGGACTCAACACCCCCTATTCACCGCCCAAGAATATATCTGACTAGTAAAAATCTTAAAACCTATGTATTGATATCTCTCTGTAAGTGAGTCAAGTGGGTGTAAAGCGGCATAAACACAGCAGTGAAAAGCAGCTAAACCCCTTTATAAAAATCAATCACTATTAAAAACCCGTGAAACAAAGACAGTGAAAGATAGAGAAATTCTTACTAAATTCGTTCACGGGCTGTGATGCCACCTGGATTGACCATATCTAGACCCACAGCTGATTGAGACATAAGGGTGGACACTCTTGGGGCTGAGAGGTTTGGTGAGGTTGGGTGAGCAAACGCAGACCCTTTAAAGTAATACTGCGTGGTTCCCATCCCATGGGTCCCAAATCTCCAGGTTCAAGGGCATCTTCCTACTTCGACAACGTGCATGAGAAACCCAGAAGATGGTACACCGTGTGATCGGGAAAGGTTTCTAAAACGCACCTCATTTCTCATATCCTTGTGCTCGGGTTCGCCATTCCAGCCGCTTTACTAGCAATCTCCCTCCTTGGAGAATCAGCACCTTTAACCTCCTGTTCCGTACAGGTTGCAATTTGTCCTGAGGATGAACGGGAAGAGGGGGAACCAATGAGACACTAGCTCTAGGTGTTGGGACAGGCACAGGTCACTCTATTTTCCCATCAGAAAGAAGAATTAACCACAGGCTCAGCCTGCCGCCCGGGATCAGAATAGGGCCTGAAGCAATCCTGCGCTTTTGCGGCCAGCTCCCAAGAAAGCGAGTTGAAAAATGGAGCTCAGGGGCACTGCAATTCACAAACCTGCAGAGTTATAAATGATAACTCTCGTCCACAAATATATTGACGGAAGACAACGAAGAGGATTTGAAAGCAAGGCAGAATTGCAGGAAACAGATTTCAGGAGGTAGATTCGAATCGCCTTTAAAGCACGGGAAAAGCGGCAAAACCTCGACAATGATGCCCTTGGCCAAAAAGGGCGTATGCGTTTTTTCCTGAATATATTCAGGAAAAAACGCATACGCCCTTTTTGGCCAACCAAGCAACCTGGAAAGGCAAATCAGCGCTACAAAGAAGTCTCGCTTCCCATCGGTCAAATAGGCCACGCTGAATAAAGTGTCAAACCCAGAAATGCAGGACAAGCCATGGAGAAACGGGAGCCTTGCTACGCTGATGGGCGGGATGTAAATTGCCAACAGCCACTCTGGAGAAGTGTACGGTGTGTCCTGAAACATCGAAAAAACTCAGCTTAGAGAGCATAGGGCACTTCCACTCATGGGCGTATAAATTGGGAAAACTAAAAATCAGCAAGACACAGGCACCCCAAAGTTTAGGGCTGCTCTGTTGACAAGAACCTCCACTTCGTTACACCTTAAATATCCCAGGAAAGAGAAAAATGGATAAAGAAGTTGTGGTCCTTATGTACAATGGAATATCACTCAGCCATGAAATCAACGTCATAAGGCTAGTAGCAGCATGATGAGTGGATTTAGGTACGACGATTCTAAGTGAAATAAGTCACACAGAAAAAGACACTTATCATAAGATATCACTTATAGAGGGAATGTAAAAACCGCTACCCTTGAACTGAATTACAAAACAGAACAGAGTCACACGTTTAGAAAACACACTGTGGCTGCGTAACGGGAAAGGTGAGGTGGGGTGATGCATAAAACAAGGGTTTCAAATTAGCTCAGATACCGTTCCATAAACCCAATATGTAATAGACACGACGTACTCCTTGCTCAGTGAACTAGACTCAACACCCCCTATTCACCGCCCAAGAATATATCTGACTAGTAAGAATCTTAAAACCTATATATTGATATCTCTCTGTAAGTGAGTCAAGTGGGTGTAAAGCGGCATAAACACAGCAGTGAAAAGCAGCTAAAGCCCTTTATAAAAATCAATCACTTTTAAAAACCCGTGAAACAAAGACAGTGAAAGATAGAGAAATTCTTACTAAATTCGTTCAGGGGCTGTGATGCCACCTGGATTAACCATATCTAGACCCACAGCTGATTGAGACATAAGGGTGGACACTCTTGGGGCTGAGAGGTTTGGTGAGGTTGGGTGAGCAAACGCAGACCCTTTAGAGTAATACTGCGTGGTACCCATCCCATGGGTCCAAAATCTCCTGGTTCAAGGGCATCTTCCTACATCGAAAACATGCATGAGAAACCCAGAAGATGGTACACCGTGTGATCGGGAAAGGTTTCTAAAACGCACCTCATTTCTCATCTCCTTGTGCTCGGGTTCGCCATTCTAGCCGCTTTACTAGCAATCACCCTCCTTGGAGAATCAGCACCTTTAACCTCCTGTTCCGTACAGGTTGCAATTTGTCCTGAGGATGAACGGGAAGAGGGGGAACCAATGAGACACTAGCTCTAGGTGTGGGGACAGGCACAGGTCACTCTATTTTCCCATCAGGAAGAAGAATTAACCACAGGCTCAGCCTTCCGCCCGGGACCAGAATAGGGCCTGAAGTAATCCTGCGCTTTTGCGGCCAGCTCCCGAGAAAGCGAGTTCAAAAATGGAGCTCAGGGGCACTGCAATTCACAAACCTGCAGAGTTATAAATGATAAATCTCGTCCACAAATATATTGAGGGTGGGCAACGAAGAGGATTTGAAAGCAAGGCAGAATTGCAGGAAACAAATTTCAGGAGGTAAATTCGAATCGCCTTTAAAGCACGGGAAAAGCGGCAAAACCTCGACAATGATGCCCTTGGCCAAAAAGGGCGTATGCGTTTTTTCCTGAATATATTCAGGAAAAAACGCATACGCCCTTTTTGGCCAACATGGCAACCTGGAAAGGCCAATCAGCACTACAAAGAAGTCTCGCTTCCCATCGGTCAAATAGGCCACGCTGAATAAAGTGTCAAACCCAGAAATGCAGGACAGGCCATGGAGAAACGGGAGCCTTGCTACGCTGATGGGCGGGATGTAAATTGCCAACAGCCACTCTGGAGAAGTGTACGGTGTGTCCTGAAACATCTAAAAAACTCAGCTTAGAGAGCATAGGGCACTTCCACTCATGGGCGTATAAATTGGGAAAACTAAAAATCAGCAAGACACAGGCACCCCAAAGTTTAGGGCTGCTCTGTTGACAAGAACCTCCACTTCGTTACACCTTAAATATCCCAGGAAAGAGAAAAATGGATAAAGAAGTTGTGGTCCTTATGTACAATGGAATATCACTCAGCCATGAAATCAACGTCATAAGGCTAGTAGCAGCATGATGAGTGGATTTAGGTACGACGATTCTAAGTGAAATAAGTCACACAGAAAAAGACACTTATCATAAGATATCACTTATAGAGGGAATGTAAAAACCGCTACCCTTGCACTGAATTACAAAACAGAACAGAGTCACACGTTTAGAAAACACACTATGGCTGCTTAACGGGAAAGGTGAGGTGGGGTGATGCATAAAACAAGGGTTTCAAATTAGCTCAGATACCGTTCCATAAACCCAATATGTAATAGACACGACCTAATCCTTGCTCAGTGAACTGGACTCAACACCCCCTATTCACCGCCCAAGAATATATCTGACTAGTTAAGAATCTTAAAACCTATGTATTGATATCTCTCTGTAAGTGAGTCAATTGGGTGTAAAGCGGCATAAACACAGCAGTGAAAAGCAGCTAAACCCCTTTATAAAAATCAATCACTTTTAAAAACCCGTGAAACAAAGACAGTGAAAGATAGAGAAATTCTTACTAAATTCGTTCAGGGGCTGTGATGCCACCTGGATTGACCATATCTAGACCCACAGCTGATTGAGACATAAGGGTGGACACTCTTGGGGCTGAGAGGTTTGGTGAGGTTGGGTGAGCAAACGCAGACCCTTTAAAGGAATACTGCGTGGTTCCCATCCCAGGGGTCCCAAAATTCCAGGTTCAAGGGCATCTTCCTACTTCGAAAACGTGCATGAGAAACGCAGAAGATGGTACACCGTGTGATCGGGAAAGGTTTCTAAAACGCACCTCATTTCTCATCTCCTTGTGCTCGGGTTCGCCATTCCAGCCGCTTTACTAGCAATCTCCCTCCTTGGAGAATCAGCACCTTTAACCTTCTGTTCCGTACAGGTTGCAATTTGTCCTGAGGATGAACGGGAAGAGGGGGAACCAATGAGACACTAGCTTTAGGTGTTGGGACAGGCACAGGTCACTCTATTTTCCCATCAGGAAGAAGAATTAACCACAGGCTCAGCCTTCCGGCCGGAACTAGAATAGGGCCTAAAGCAATCCTGCGCTTTTGCGGCCAGCTCCCAAGAAAGCGAGTTGAAAAATGGAGCTCAGGGGCACTGCAATTCACAAACCTGCAGAGTTATAAATGATAATTCTCGTCCACAAATATATTGATGGAAGACAACAAAGAGGATTTGAAAGCAAGGCAGAATTGCAGGAAACAGATTTCAGGAGGTAGATTGGAATCGCCTTTAAAGCACGGGAAAAGCGGCAAAACCTCGACAATGATGCCCTTGGCCAAAAAGGGCGTATGCGTTTTTTCCTGAATATATTCAGGAAAAAACGCATACGCCCTTTTTGGCCAACCAAGCAACCTGGAAAGGCAAATCAGCGCTACAAAGAAGTCTCGCTTCCCATCGGTCAAAAGGGCCATGCTGAATAAAGTGTCAAAACCAGAAATGCAGGACAGGCCATGGAGAAACGGGAGCCTTGCTACGCTGATGGGCGGGATGTAAATTGCGAACCGCCACTCTGGAGAAGTGTACGGTGTGTCCTGAAACATCGAAAAAACTCAGCTTAGAGAGCATAGGGCACTTCCACTCATGGGCGTATAAATTGGGAAAACTAAAAATCAGCAAGACACAGGCACCCCAAAATTTAGGGCTGCTCTGTTGACAAGAACCTCCACTTCGTTGCAACGTAAATATCCCAAGAAAGAGAAAAATGGATAAAGAAGTTGTAGTCCTTATGTACAATGGGATATCACTCAGCCATGAAATCAACGTCATAAGGCTAGTAGCAGCATGATGAGTGAATTTAGGTATGACGATTCTAAGTGAAATAAGTCACACAGAAAAAGACACTTATCATAAGATATCACTTATAGAGGGAATGTAAAAACCGCTACCCTTGAACTGAATTACAAAACAGAACAGAGTCACACGTTTAGAAAACACACTATGGCTGCTTAATGGGAAAGGTGAGGTGGGGTGATGCATAAAACAAGGGTTTCAAATTAGCTCAGATACCGTTCCATAAACCCAATATGTAATAGACACGACGTACTCCTTGCTCAGTGAACTGGACTCAACACCACCTATTCACCGCCCAAGAATATATCTGATTAGTAAGAATCTTAAAACCTATATATTGATATCTCTCTGTAAGTGAGTCAAGTGGGTGTAAAGCGGCATAAACACAGCAGTGAAAAGCAGCTAAACCCCTTTATAAAAATCAATCACTTTTAAAAACCCGTGAAACAAAGACAGTGAAAGATAGAGAAATTCTTACTAAATTCGTTCAGGGGCTGTGATGCCACCTGGATTAACCATATCTAGACCCACAGCTGATTGAGACATAAGGGTGGACACTCTTGGGGCTGAGAGGTTTGGTGAGGTTGGGTGAGCAAACGCAGACCCTTTAGAGTAATACTGCGTGGTACCCATCCCATGGGTCCCAAATCTCCTGGTTCAAGGGCATCTTCCTACATCGAAAACGTGCATGAGAAACCCAGAAGATGGTACACCGTGTGATCGGGAAAGGTTTCTAAAACGCACCTCATTTCTCATCTCCTTGTGCTCGGGTTCGCCATTCCAGCCGCTTTACTAGCAATCACCCTCCTTGGAGAATCAGCACCTTTAACCTCCTGTTCCGTACAGGTTGCAATTTGTCCTGAGGATGAACGGGAAGAGGGGGAACCAATGAGACACTAGCTCTAGGTGTGGGGACAGGCACAGGTCACTCTATTTTCCCATCAGGAAGAAGAATTAACCACAGGCTCAGCCTTCCGCCCGGGACCAGAATAGGGCCTGAAGTAATCCTGCGCTTTTGCGGCCAGCTCCCGAGAAAGCGAGTTGAAAAATGGAGCTCAGGGGCACTGCAATTCACAAACCTGCAGAGTTATAAATGATAACTCTCGTCCACAAATATATTGACGGAAGACAACGAAGAGGATTTGAAAGCAAGGCAGAATTGCAGGAAACAGATTTCAGGAGGTAGATTCGAATCGCCTTTAAAGCACGGGAAAAGTGGCAAAACCTCGACAATGATGCCCTTGGCCAAAAAGGGCGTATGCGTATTTTCCTGAATATATTCAGGAAAAAACGCATACGCCCTTTTTGGCCAACCAAGCAACCTGGAAAGGCAAATCAGCGCTACAAAGAAGTCTCGCTTCCCATCGGTCAAATAGGCCACGCTGAATAAAGTGTCAAACCCAGAAATGCAGGACAGGCCATGGAGAAACGGGAGCCTTGCTACGCTGATGGGCGGGATGTAAATTGCCAACAGCCACTCTGGAGAAGTGTACGGTGTGTCCTGAAACATCGAAAAAACTCAGCTTAGAGAGCATAGGGCACTTCCAGTCATGGGCGTATAAATTGGGAAAACTAAAAATCAGCAAGACACAGGCACCCCAAAGTTTAGGGCTGCTCTGTTGACAAGAACCTCCACTTCGTTACACCTTAAATATCCCAGGAAAGAGAAAAATGGATAAAGAAGTTGTGGTCCTTATGTACAATGGAATATCACTCAGCCATGAAATCAACGTCATAAGGCTAGTAGCAGCATGATGAGTGGATTTAGGTACGACGATTCTAAGTGAAATAAGTCACACAGAAAAAGACACTTATCATAAGATATCACTTATAGAGGGAATGTAAAAACCGCTACCCTTGAACTGAATTACAAAACAGAACAGTGTCGCACGTTTAGAAAACACACTATGGCTGCTTAACGGGAAAGGTGAGGTGGGGTGATGCATAAAACAAGGGTTTCAAATTAGCTCAGATACCGTTCCATAAACCCAATATGTAGTAGACACGACCTACTCCTTGCTCAGTGAACTGGACTCAACACCCCCTATTCACCGCCCAAGAATATATCTGACTAGTAAGAATCTTAAAACCTATGTATTGATATCTCTCTGTAAGTGAGTCAAGTGGGTGTAAAGCGGCATAAACACAGCAGTGAAAAGCAGCTAAACCCCTTTATAAAAATCAATCACTTTTAAAAACCCGTGAAACAAAGACAGTGAAAGATAGAGAAATTCTTAATAAATTCGTTCAGGGGCTGTGATGCCACCTGGATTGACCATATCTAGACCCACAGCTGATTGAGACATAAGGGTGGACACTCTTGGGGCTGAGAGGTTTGGTGAGGTTGGGTGAGCAAACGCAGAACCTTTAGAGTAATACTGCGTGGTACCCATCCCATGGGTCCCAAATTCTGGTTCAAGGGCATCTTCCTACATCGAAAACATGCATGAGAAACCCAGAAGATGGTACACCGTGTGATCGGGAAAGGTTTCTAAAACGCACCTCATTTCTCATCTCCTTGTGTTCGGGTTCGCCATTACAGCCGTTTTACTAGCAATCACCCTCCTTGGAGAATCAGCACCTTTAACCTCCTGTTCCGTACAGGTTGCAATTTGTCCTGAGGATGAACGGGAAGAGGGGGAACCAATGAGACACTAGCTCTAGGTGTGGGGACAGGCACAGGTCACTCTATTTTCCCATCAGGAAGAAGAATTAACCACAGGCTCAGCCTTCCGCCCGGGACCAGAATAGGGCCTGAAGTAATCCTGCGCTTTTGCGGCCAGCTCCCGAGAAAGCGAGTTGAAAAATGGAGCTCAGGGGCACTGCAATTCACAAACCTGCAGAGTTATAAATAATAACTCTCGTCCACAAATATATTGACGGAAGACAACGAAGAGGATGTGAAAGCAAGGCAGAATTGCAGGAAACAGATTTCAGGAGGTAGATTCGAATCGCCTTTAAAGCACGGGAAAAGCGGCAAAACCTCGACAATGATGCCCTTGGCCAAAAAGGGCGTATGCGTTTTTTCCTGAATATATTCAGGAAAAAACGCATACGCCCTTTTTGGCCAACCAAGCAACCTGGAAAGGCAAATCAGCGCTACAAAGAAGTCTCACTTCCCATCGGTCAAATAGGCCACGCTGAATAAAGTGTCAAACCCAGAAATGCAGGACAGGCCATGGAGAAACGGGAGCCTTGCTACGCTGATGGGCGGGATGTAAATTGCCAACAGCCACTCTGGAGAAGTGTACGGTGTGTCCTGAAACATTGAAAAAACTCAGCTTAGAGACCATAGGGCACTTTCAGTCATGGGCGTATAAATTGGGAAAACTAAAAATCAGCAAGACACAGGCACCCCAAAGTTTAGGGCTGCTCTGTTGACAAGAACCTCCACTTCGTTACACCTTAAATATCCCAGGAAAGAGAAAAATGGATAAAGAAGTTGTGGTCCTTATGTACAATGGAATATCACTCAGCCATGAAATCAACGTCATAAGGCTAGTAGCAGCATGATGAGTGGATTTAGGTACGACGATTCTAAGTGAAATAAGTCACACAGAAAAAGACACTTATCATAAGATATCACTTATAGAGGGAATGTAAAAACCGCTACCCTTGAACTGAATTACAAAACAGAACAGTGTCGCACGTTTAGAAAACACACTATGGCTGCTTAACGGGAAAGGTGAGGTGGGGTGATGCATAAAACAAGGGTTTCAAATTAGCTCAGATACCGTTCCATAAACCCAATATGTAGTAGACACGACCTACTCCTTGCTCAGTGAACTGGACTCAACACCCCCTATTCACCGCCCAAGAATATATCTGACTAGTAAGAATCTTAAAACCTATGTATTGATATCTCTCTGTAAGTGAGTCAAGTGGGTGTAAAGCGGCATAAACACAGCAGTGAAAAGCAGCTAAACCCCTTTATAAAAATCAATCACTTTTAAAAACCCGTGAAACAAAGACAGTGAAAGATAGAGAAATTCTTACTAAATTCGTTCAGGGGCTGTGATGCCACCTGGATTGACCATATCTAGACCCACAGCTGATTGAGACATAAGGGTGGACACTCTTGGGGCTGAGAGGTTTGGTGAGGTTGGGTGAGCAAACGCAGACCCTTTAGAGTAATACTGCGTGGTACCCATCCCATGGGTCCCAAATCTCCAGGTTCAAGGGCATCTTCCTACTTCGAAAACGTGCATGAGAAACCCAGAAGATGGTACACCGTGTGATCGGGAAAGGTTTCTAAAACGCACCTCATTTCTCATCTCCTTGTGCTCGGGTTCGCCATTCCAGCCGCTTTACTAGCAATCACCCTCCTTGGAGAATCAGCACCTTTAACCTCCTGTTCCGTACAGGTTGCAATTTGTCCTGAGGATGAACGGGAAGAGGGGGAACCAATGAGACACTAGCTCTAGGTGTGGGGACAGGCACAGGTCACTCTATTTTCCAATCAGGAAGAAGAATTAACCACAGCCTCAGCCTGCCGCCCGGGACCAGAATAGGGCCTGAAGCAATCCTGCGCTTTTGCGGCCAGCTCCCAAGAAAGCGAGTTGAAAAATGGAGCTCAGGGGCACTGCAATTCACAAACCTGCAGAGTTATAAATGATAACTCTCGTCCACAAATATATTGACGGAAGACAACAAAGAGGATTTGAAAGCAAGGCAGAATTGCAGGAAACAGATTTCAGGAGGTAGATTCGAATCGCCTTTAAAGCACGGGAAAAGCGGCAAAACCTCGACAATGATGCCCTTGGCCAAAAAGGGCGTATGCGTTTTTCCCTGAATATATTCAGGGAAAAACGCATACGCCCTTTTTGGCCAACCAAGCAACCTGGAAAGGCAAATCAGCGCTACAAAGAAGTCTCGCTTCCCATCGGTCAAATAGGCCACGCTGAATAAAGTGTCTAACCCAGAAATGCAGGACAGGCCATGGAGAAACGGGAGCCTTGCTACGCTGATGGGCGGGATGTAAATTGCCAACAGCCACTCTGGAGAAGTGTCCGGTGTGTCCTGAAACATCTAAAAAACTCAGCTTAGAGAGCATAGGGCACTTCCACTCATGGGCGTATAAATTGGGAAAACTAAAAATCAGCAAGACACAGGCACCCCAAAGTTTAGGGCTGCTCTGTTGACAAGAACCTCCACTTCGTTACACCTTAAATATCCCAGGAAAGAGAAAAATGGATAAAGAAGTTGTGGTCCTTATGTACAATGGAATATCACTCAGCCATGAAATCAACGTCATAAGGCTAGTAGCAGCATGATGAGTGGATTTAGGTACGACGATTCTAAGTGAAATAAGTCACACAGAAAAAGACACTTATCATAAGATATCACTTATAGAGGGAATGTAAAAACCGCTACCCTTGAACTGAATTACAAAACAGAACAGAGTCGCACGTTTAGAAAACACACTATGGCTGCTTAACGGGAAAGGTGAGGTGGGGTGATGCATAAAACAAGGGTTTCAAATTAGCTCAGAGACCGTTCCATAAACCCAATATGTAGTAGACACGACCTACTCCTTGCTCAGTGAACTGGACTCAACACCCCCTATCCACCGCCCAAGAATATATCTGACTAGTAAGAATCTTAAAACCTATGTATTGATATGTCTCTGTAAGTGAGTCAAGTGGGTGTAAAGGGGCATAAACACAGCAGTGAAAAGCAGCTAAACCCCTTTATAAAAATCAATCACTTTTAAAAACCCGTGAAACAAAGACAGTGAAAGATAGAGAAATTCTTACTAAATTCGTTCAGGGGCTGTGATGCCACCTGGATTGACCATATCTAGACCCACAGCTGATTGAGACATAAGGGTGGACACTCTTGGGGCTGAGAGGTTTGGTGAGGTTGGGTGAGCAAACGCAGACCCTTTAGAGTAATACTGCGTGGTACCCATCCCATGGGTCCCAAATCTCCAGGTTCAAGGGCATCTTCCTATTTCGAAAACGTGCATGAGAAACCCAGAAGATGGTACACCGTGTGATCGGGAAAGGTTTCTAAAACGCACCTCATTTCTCATCTCCTTGTGCTCGGGTTCGCCATTCCAGCCGCTTTACTAGCAATCACCCTCCTTGGAAAATCAGCACCTTTAACCTCCTGTTCCGTACAGGTTGCAATTTGTCCTGAGGATGAACGGGAAGAGGGGGAACCAATGAGACACTAGCTCTAGGTGTGGGGAAAGGCACAGGTCACTCTATTTTCCCATCAGGAAGAAGAATTAACCGCAGGCTCAGCCTGCCGCCCAGGACCAAAATAGGGCCTGAAGTAATCCTGCGCTTTTGCGGCCAGCTCCCAAGAAAGCGAGTTGAAAAATGGAGCTCAGGGGCACTGCAATTCACAAACCTGCAGAGTTATAAATGATAACTCTCGTCCACAAATATATTGACGGAAGACAACGAAGAGGATTTGAAAGCAAGGCAGAATTGCAGGAAACAGATTTCAGGAGGTAGATTCGAATCGCCTTTAAAGCACGGGAAAAGCGGCAAAACCTCGACAATGATGCCCTTGGCCAAAAAGTGCGTATGCGTTTTTCCCTGAATAT
This sequence comes from Balaenoptera borealis, assembly GCF_965194805.1. Taxonomy (NCBI): domain Eukaryota; kingdom Metazoa; phylum Chordata; class Mammalia; order Artiodactyla; family Balaenopteridae; genus Balaenoptera; species Balaenoptera borealis. The sequence continues at coordinate 65,759 of NW_028123284.1, forward strand.
ATTCAGGGAAAAACGCATACGCCCTTTTTGGCCAACCAAGCAACCTGGAAAGGCAAATCAGCGCTACAAAGAAGTCTCGCTTCCCATCGGTCAAATAGGCCACGCTGAATAAAGTGTCAAACCCAGAAATGCAGGACAGGCCATGGAGAAACGGGAGCCTTGCTACGCTGATGGGCGGGATGTAAATTGCCAACAGCCACTCTGGAGAAGTGTCCGGTGTGTCCTGAAACATCGAAAAAACTCAGCTTAGAGAGCATAGGGCACTTCCAGTCATGGGCGTATAAATTGGGAAAACTAAAAATCAGCAAGACACAGGCACCCCAAAGTTTAGGGCTGCTCTGTTGACAAGAACCTCCACTTCGTTACACCTTAAATATCCCAGGAAAGAGAAAAATGGATAAAGAAGTTGTGGTCCTTATGTACAATGGAATATCACTCAGCCATGAAATCAACGTCATAAGGCTAGTAGCAGCATGATGAGTGGATTTAGGTACGACGATTCTAAGTGAAATAAGTCACACAGAAAAAGACACTTATCATAAGATATCACTTATAGAGGGAATGTAAAAACCGCTACCCTTGAACTGAATTACAAAACAGAACAGAGTCGCACGTTTAGAAAACACACTATGGCTGCTTAACGGGAAAGGTGAGGTGGGGTGATGCATAAAACAAGGGTTTCAAATTAGCTCAGATACCGTTCCATAAACCCAATATGTAGTAGACACGACCTACTCCTTGCTCAGTGAACTGGACTCAACACCCCCTATTCACCGCCCAAGAATATATCTGACTAGTAAGAATCTTAAAACCTATGTATTGATATGTCTCTGTAAGTGAGTCAAGTGGGTGTAAAGCGGCATAAACACAGCAGTGAAAAGCAGCTAAACCCCTTTATAAAAATCAATCACTTTTAAAAACCCGTGAAACAAAGACAGTGAAAGATAGAGAAATTCTTACTAAATTCGTTCAGGGGCTGTGATGCCACCTGGATTGACCATATCTAGACCCACAGCTGATTGAGACATAAGGGTGGACACTCTTGGGGCTGAGAGGTTTGGTGAGGTTGGGTGAGCAAACGCAGACCCTTTAGAGTAATACTGCGTGGTACCCATCCCATGGGTCCCAAATCTCCTGGTTCAAGGGCATCTTCCTACTTCGAAAACGTGCATGAGAAACCCAGAAGATGGTACACCGTGTGATCGGGAAAGGTTTCTAAAACGCACCTCATTTCTCATCTCCTTGTGCTCGGGTTCGCCATTCCAGCCGCTTTACTAGCAATCTCCCTCCTTGGAGAATCAGCACCTTTAACCTCCTGTTCCGTACAGGTTGCAATTTGTCCTGAGGATGAACGGGAAGAGGGGGAACCAATGAGACACTAGCTTTAGGTGTTGGGACAGGCACAGGTCACTCTATTTTCCCATCAGGAAGAAGAATTAACCACAGGCTCAGCCTGCCGCCCGGGACCAGAATAGGGCCTGAAGCAATCCTGCGCTTTTGCGGCCAGCTCCCAAGAAAGCGAGTTGAAAAATGGAGCTCAGGGGCACTGCAATTCACAAACCTGCAGAGTTATAAATGATAACTCTCGTCCTCAAATATATTGAGGGTAGGCAACGAAGAGGATTTGAAAGCAAGGCAGAATTGCAGGAAACAGATTTCAGGAGGTAGATTCGAATCGCCTTTAAAGCACGGGAAAAGCGGCAAAACCTCGACAATGATGCCCTTGGCCAAAAAGGGCGTATGCGTTTTTTCCTGAATATATTCAGGAAAAAACGCATACGCCCTTTTTGGCCAACCAAGCAACCTGGAAAGGCAAATCAGCGCTACAAAGAAGTCTCGCTTCCCATCGGTCAAATAGGCCACGCTGAATAAAGTGTCAAACCCAGAAATGCAGGACGGGCCATGGAGAAACGGGAGCCTTGCTACGCTGATGGGCGGGATGTAAATTGCCAACAGCCACTCTGGAGAAGTGTCTGGTGTGTCCTGAAACATCGAAAAAACTCAGCTTAGAAAGCATAGGGCACTTCCACTCATGGGCGTATAAATTGGGAAAACTAAAAATCAGCAAGACACAGGCACCCCAAAGTTGAGGGCTGCTCTGTTGACAAGAACCTCCACTTCGTTACACCTTAAATATCCCAGGAAAGAGAAAAATGGATAAAGAAGTTGTGGTCCTTATGTACAATGGAATATCACTCAGCCATGAAATCAACGTCATAAGGCTAGTAGCAGCATGATGAGTGGATTTAGGTACGACGATTCTAAGTGAAATAAGTCACACAGAAAAAGACACTTATCATAAGATATCACTTATAGAGGGAATGTAAAAACCGCTACCCTTGAACTGAATTACAAAACAGAACAGAGTCGCACGTTTAGAAAACACACTATGGCTGCTTAACGGGAAAGGTGAGGTGGGGTGATGCATAAAACAAGGGTTTCAAATTAGCTCAGAGACCGTTCCATAAACCCAATATGTAGTAGACACGACCTACTCCTTGCTCAGTGAACTGGACTCAACACCCCCTATTCACCGCCCAAGAATATATCTGACTAGTAAGAATCTTAAAACCTATGTATTGATATGTCTCTGTAAGTGAGTCAAGTGGGTGTAAAGCGGCATAAACACAGCAGTGAAAAGCAGCTAAACCCCTTTATAAAAATCAATCACTTTTAAAAACCCGTGAAACAAAGACAGTGAAAGATAGAGAAATTCTTACTAAATTCGTTCAGGGGCTGTGATGCCACCTGGATTGACCATATCTAGACCCACAGCTGATTGAGACATAAGGGTGGACACTCTTGGGGCTGAGAGGTTTGGTGAGGTTGGGTGAGCAAACGCAGACCCTTTAGAGTAATACTGCGTGGTACCCATCCCATGGGTCCCAAATCTCCAGGTTCAAGGGCATCTTCCTACATCGAAAACATGCAGGAGTATCCCAGAGGATGGTACACCGTGTGATCGGGAAAGGTTTCTAAAACGCACCTCATTTCTCATCTCCTTGTGCTCGGGTTCGCCATTCCAGCCGCTTTACTAGCAATCACCCTCCTTGGAAAATCAGCACCTTTAACCTCCTGTTCCGTACAGGTTGCAATTTGTCCTGAGGATGAACGGGAAGAGGGGGAACCAATGAGACACTAGCTCTAGGTGTGGGGAAAGGCACAGGTCACTCTATTTTCCCATCAGGAAGAAGAATTAACCACAGGCTCAGCCTGCCGCCCGGGACCAAAATAGGGCCTGAAGTAATCCTGCGCTTTTGCGGCCAGCTCCCAAGAAAGCGAGTTGAAAAATGGAGCTCAGGGGCACTGCAATTCACAAACCTGCAGAGTTATAAATGATAACTCTCGTCCACAAATATATTGACGGAAGACAACGAAGAGGATTTGAAAGCAAGGCAGAATTGCAGGAAACAGATTTCAGGAGGTAGATTCGAATCGCCTTTAAAGCACGGGAAAAGCGGCAAAACCTCGACAATGATGCCCTTGGCCAAAAAGGGCGTATGCGTTTTTTCCTGAATATATTCAGGAAAAAACGCATACGCCCTTTTTGGCCAACCAAGCAACCTGGAAAGGCAAATCAGCGCTACAAAGAAGTCTCGCTTCCCATCGGTCAAATAGGCCACGCTGAATAAAGTGTCAAACCCAGAAATGCAGGACAGGCCATGGAGAAACGGGAGCCTTGCTACGCTGATGGGCGGGATGTAAATTGCCAACAGCCACTCTGGAGAAGTGTCCGGTGTGTCCTGAAACATCGAAAAAACTCAGCTTAGAGAGCATAGGGCACTTCCAGTCATGGGCGTATAAATTGGGAAAACTAAAAATCAGCAAGACACAGGCACCCCAAAGTTTAGGGCTGCTCTGTTGACAAGAACCTCCACTTCGTTACACCTTAAATATCCCAGGAAAGAGAAAAATGGATAAAGAAGTTGTGGTCCTTATGTACAATGGAATATCACTCAGCCATGAAATCAACGTCATAAGGCTAGTAGCAACATGATGAGTGGATTTAGGTACGACGATTCTAAGTGAAATAAGTCACACAGAAAAAGACACTTATCATAAGATATCACTTATAGAGGGAATGTAAAAACCGCTACCCTTGAACTGAATTACAAAACAGAACAGAGTCGCACGTTTAGAAAACACACTATGGCTGCTTAACGGGAAAGGTGAGGTGGGGTGATGCATAAAACAAGGGTTTCAAATTAGCTCAGAGACCGTTCCATAAACCCAATATGTAGTAGACACGACCTACTCCTTGCTCAGTGAACTGGACTCAACACCCCCTATTCACCGCCCAAGAATATATCTGACTAGTAAGAATCTTAAAACCTATGTATTGATATCTCTCTGTAAGTGAGTCAAGTGGGTGTAAAGCGGCATAAACACAGCAGTGAAAAGCAGCTAAACCCCTTTATAAAAATCAATCACTTTTAAAAACCCGTGAAACAAAGACAGTGAAAGATAGAGAAATTCTTACTAAATTCGTTCAGGGGCTGTGATGCCACCTGGATTGACCATATCTAGACCCACAGCTGATTGAGACATAAGGGTGGACACTCTTGGGGCTGAGAGGTTTGGTGAGGTTGGGTGAGCAAACGCAGACCCTTTAGAGTAATACTGCGTGGTACCCATCCCATGGGTCCCAAATCTCCAGGTTCAAGGGCATCTTCCTACTTCGAAAACGTGCATGAGAAACCCAGAAGATGGTACACCGTGTGATCGGGAAAGGTTTCTAAAACGCACCTCATTTCTCATCTCCTTGTGCTCGGGTTCGCCATTCCAGCCTCTTTACTAGCAATCTCCCTCCTTGGAGAATCAGCACCTTTAACCTCCTGTTCCGTACAGGTTGCAATTTGTCCTGAGGATGAACGGGAAGAGGGGGAACCAATTGGACACTAGCTCTAGGTGTGGGGACAGGCACAGGTCACTCTATTTTCCCATCAGGAAGAAGAATTAACCACAGGCTCAGCCTGCCGCCCGGGACCAGAATAGGGCCTGAAGTAATCCTGCGCTTTTGCGGCCAGCTCCCAAGAAAGCGAGTTGAAAAATGGAGCTCAGGGGCACTGCAATTCACAAACCTGCAGAGTTATAAATGATAACTCTCGTCCACAAATATATTGACTGAAGACAACGAAGAGGATTTGAAAGCAAGGCAGAATTGCAGGAAACAGATTTCAGGAGGTAGATTCGAATCGCCCTTAAAGCACGGGAAAAGCGGCAAAACCTCGACAATGATGCCCTTGGCCAAAAAGGGCGTATGCGTTTTTTCCTGAATATATTCAGGGAAAAACGCATACGCCCTTTTTGGCCAACCAAGCAACCTGGAAAGGCAAATCAGCGCTACAAAGAGGTCTCGCTTCCCATCGGTCAAATAGGCCACGCTGAATAAAGTGTCAAACCCAGAAATGCAGGACAGGCCATGGAGAAACGGGAGCCTTGCTACGCTGATGGGCGGGATGTAAATTGCCAACAGCCACTCTGGAGAAGTGTCCGGTGTGTCCTGAAACATCGAAAAAACTCAGCTTAGAGAGCATAGGGCACTTCCAGTCATGGGCGTATAAATTGGGAAAACTAAAAATCAGCAAGACACAGGCACCCCAAAGTTTAGGGCTGCTCTGTTGACAAGAACCTCCACTTCGTTACACCTTAAATATCCCAGGAAAGAGAAAAATGGATAAAGAAGTTGTGGTCCTTATGTACAATGGAATATCACTCAGCCATGAAATCAACGTCATAAGGCTAGTAGCAACATGATGAGTGGATTTAGGTACGACGATTCTAAGTGAAATAAGTCACACAGAAAAAGACACTTATCATAAGATATCACTTATAGAGGGAATGTAAAAACCGCTACCCTTGAACTGAATTACAAAACAGAACAGAGTCGCACGTTTAGAAAACACACTATGGCTGCTTAACGGGAAAGGTGAGGTGGGGTGATGCATAAAACAAGGGTTTCAAATTAGCTCAGAGACCGTTCCATAAACCCAATATGTAGTAGACACGACCTACTCCTTGCTCAGTGAACTGGACTCAACACCCCCTATTCACCGCCCAAGAATATATCTGACTAGTAAGAATCTTAAAACCTATGTATTGATATCTCTCTGTAAGTGAGTCAAGTGGGTGTAAAGCGGCATAAACACAGCAGTGAAAAGCAGCTAAACCCCTTTATAAAAATCAATCACTTTTAAAAACCCGTGAAACAAAGACAGTGAAAGATAGAGAAATTCTTACTAAATTCGTTCAGGGGCTGTGATGCCACCTGGATTGACCATATCTAGACCCACAGCTGATTGAGACATAAGGGTGGACACTCTTGGGGCTGAGAGGTTTGGTGAGGTTGGGTGAGCAAACGCAGACCCTTTAGAGTAATACTGCGTGGTACCCATCCCATGGGTCCCAAATCTCCAGGTTCAAGGGCATCTTCCTACTTCGAAAACGTGCATGAGAAACCCAGAAGATGGTACACCGTGTGATCGGGAAAGGTTTCTAAAACGCACCTCATTTCTCATCTCCTTGTGCTCGGGTTCGCCATTCCAGCCGCTTTACTAGCAATCTCCCTCCTTGGAGAATCAGCACCTTTAACCTCCTGTTCCGTACAGGTTGCAATTTGTCCTGAGGATGAACGGGAAGAGGGGGAACCAATGAGACACTAGCTCTAGGTGTGGGGACAGGCACAGGTCACTCTATTTTCCCATCAGGAAGAAGAATTAACCACAGGCTCAGCCTGCCGCCCGGGACCAGAATAGGGCCTGAAGCAATCCTGCGCTTTTGCGGCCAGCTCCCAAGAAAGCGAGTTGAAAAATGGAGCTCAGGGGCACTGCAATTCACAAACCTGCAGAGTTATAAATGATAACTCTCGTCCACAAATATATTGACGGAAGACAACGAAGAGGATTTGAAAGCAAGGCAGAATTGCAGGAAACAGATTTCAGGAGGTAGATTCGAATCGCCTTTAAAGCACGGGAAAAGCGGCAAAACCTCGACAATGATGCCCTTGGCCAAAAAGGGCGTATGCGTTTTTTCCTGAATATATTCAGGAAAAAACGCATACGCCCTTTTTGGCCAACCGAGCAACCTGGAAAGGCAAATCAGCGCTACAAAGAAGTCTCGCTTCCCATCGGTCAAATAGGCCACGCTGAATAAAGTGTCAAACCCAGAAATGCAGGACAGGCCATGGAGAAACGGGAGCCTTGCTACGCTGATGGGCGGGATGTAAATTGCCAACAGCCACTCTGGAGAAGTGTCCGGTGTGTCCTGAAACATCGAAAAAACTCAGCTTAGAGAGCATAGGGCACTTCCAGTCATGGGCGTATAAATTGGGAAAACTAAAAATCAGCAAGACACAGGCACCCCAAAGTTTAGGGCTGCTCTGTTGACAAGAACCTCCACTTCGTTACACCTTAAATATCCCAGGAAAGAGAAAAATGGATAAAGAAGTTGTGGTCCTTATGTACAATGGAATATCACTCAGCCATGAAATCAACGTCATAAGGCTAGTAGCAACATGATGAGTGGATTTAGGTACGACGATTCTAAGTGAAATAAGTCACACAGAAAAAGACACTTATCATAAGATATCACTTATAGAGGGAATGTAAAAACCGCTACCCTTGAACTGAATTACAAAACAGAACAGAGTCGCACGTTTAGAAAACACACTATGGCTGCTTAACGGGAAAGGTGAGGTGGGGTGATGCATAAAACAAGGGTTTCAAATTAGCTCAGATACCGTTCCATAAACCCAATATGTAGTAGACACGACCTACTCCTTGCTCACTGAACTGGACTCAACACCCCCTATTCACCGCCCAAGAATATATCTGACTAGTAAGAATCTTAAAACCTATGTATTGATACCTCTCTGTAAGTGAGTCAAGTGGGTGTAAAGCGGCATAAACACAGCAGTGAAAAGCAGCTAAACCCCTTTATAAAAATCAATCACTTTTAAAAACCCGTGAAACAAAGACAGTGAAAGATAGAGAAATTCTTACTAAATTCGTTCAGGGGCTGTGATGCCACCTGGATTGACCATATCTAGACCCACAGCTGATTGAGACATAAGGGTGGACACTCTTGGGGCTGAGAGGTTTGGTGAGGTTGGGTGAGCAAACGCAGACCCTTTAGAGTAATACTGCGTGGTACCCATCCCATGGGTCCCAAATCTCCAGGTTCAAGGGCATCTTCCTACTTCGAAAACGTGCATGAGAAACCCAGAAGATGGTACACCGTGTGATCGGGAAAGGTTTCTAAAACGCACCTCATTTCTCATCTCCTTGTGCTCGGGTTCGCCATTCCAGCCTCTTTACTAGCAATCTCCCTCCTTGGAGAATCAGCACCTTTAACCTCCTGTTCCGTACAGGTTGCAATTTGTCCTGAGGATGAACGGGAAGAGGGGGAACCAATTGGACACTAGCTCTAGGTGTGGGGACAGGCACAGGTCACTCTATTTTCCCATCAGGAAGAAGAATTAACCACAGGCTCAGCCTGCCGCCCGGGACCAGAATAGGGCCTGAAGTAATCCTGCGCTTTTGCGGCCAGCTCCCAAGAAAGCGAGTTGAAAAATGGAGCTCAGGGGCACTGCAATTCACAAACCTGCAGAGTTATAAATGATAACTCTCGTCCACAAATATATTGACTGAAGACAACGAAGAGGATTTGAAAGCAAGGCAGAATTGCAGGAAACAGATTTCAGGAGGTAGATTCGAATCGCCCTTAAAGCACGGGAAAAGCGGCAAAACCTCGACAATGATGCCCTTGGCCAAAAAGGGCGTATGCGTTTTTTCCTGAATATATTCAGGGAAAAACGCATACGCCCTTTTTGGCCAACCAAGCAACCTGGAAAGGCAAATCAGCGCTACAAAGAGGTCTCGCTTCCCATCGGTCAAATAGGCCACGCTGAATAAAGTGTCAAACCCAGAAATGCAGGACAGGCCATGGAGAAACGGGAGCCTTGCTACGCTGATGGGCGGGATGTAAATTGCCAACAGCCACTCTGGAGAAGTGTCCGGTGTGTCCTGAAACATCGAAAAAACTCAGCTTAGAGAGCATAGGGCACTTCCAGTCATGGGCGTATAAATTGGGAAAACTAAAAATCAGCAAGACACAGGCACCCCAAAGTTTAGGGCTGCTCTGTTGACAAGAACCTCCACTTCGTTACACCTTAAATATCCCAGGAAAGAGAAAAATGGATAAAGAAGTTGTGGTCCTTATGTACAATGGAATATCACTCAGCCATGAAATCAACGTCATAAGGCTAGTAGCAACATGATGAGTGGATTTAGGTACGACGATTCTAAGTGAAATAAGTCACACAGAAAAAGACACTTATCATAAGATATCACTTATAGAGGGAATGTAAAAACCGCTACCCTTGAACTGAATTACAAAACAGAACAGAGTCGCACGTTTAGAAAACACACTATGGCTGCTTAACGGGAAAGGTGAGGTGGGGTGATGCATAAAACAAGGGTTTCAAATTAGCTCAGAGACCGTTCCATAAACCCAATATGTAGTAGACACGACCTACTCCTTGCTCAGTGAACTGGACTCAACACCCCCTATTCACCGCCCAAGAATATATCTGACTAGTAAGAATCTTAAAACCTATGTATTGATATCTCTCTGTAAGTGAGTCAAGTGGGTGTAAAGCGGCATAAACACAGCAGTGAAAAGCAGCTAAACCCCTTTATAAAAATCAATCACTTTTAAAAACCCGTGAAACAAAGACAGTGAAAGATAGAGAAATTCTTACTAAATTCGTTCAGGGGCTGTGATGCCACCTGGATTGACCATATCTAGACCCACAGCTGATTGAGACATAAGGGTGGACACTCTTGGGGCTGAGAGGTTTGGTGAGGTTGGGTGAGCAAACGCAGACCCTTTAGAGTAATACTGCGTGGTACCCATCCCATGGGTCCCAAATCTCCAGGTTCAAGGGCATCTTCCTACTTCGAAAACGTGCATGAGAAACCCAGAAGATGGTACACCGTGTGATCGGGAAAGGTTTCTAAAACGCACCTCATTTCTCATCTCCTTGTGCTCGGGTTCGCCATTCCAGCCGCTTTACTAGCAATCTCCCTCCTTGGAGAATCAGCACCTTTAACCTCCTGTTCCGTACAGGTTGCAATTTGTCCTGAGGATGAACGGGAAGAGGGGGAACCAATGAGACACTAGCTCTAGGTGTGGGGACAGGCACAGGTCACTCTATTTTCCCATCAGGAAGAAGAATTAACCACAGGCTCAGCCTGCCGCCCGGGACCAGAATAGGGCCTGAAGCAATCCTGCGCTTTTGCGGCCAGCTCCCAAGAAAGCGAGTTGAAAAATGGAGCTCAGGGGCACTGCAATTCACAAACCTGCAGAGTTATAAATGATAACTCTCGTCCACAAATATATTGACGGAAGACAACGAAGAGGATTTGAAAGCAAGGCAGAATTGCAGGAAACAGATTTCAGGAGGTAGATTCGAATCGCCTTTAAAGCACGGGAAAAGCGGCAAAACCTCGACAATGATGCCCTTGGCCAAAAAGGGCGTATGCGTTTTTTCCTGAATATATTCAGGAAAAAACGCATACGCCCTTTTTGGCCAACCGAGCAACCTGGAAAGGCAAATCAGCGCTACAAAGAAGTCTCGCTTCCCATCGGTCAAATAGGCCACGCTGAATAAAGTGTCAAACCCAGAAATGCAGGACAGGCCATGGAGAAACGGGAGCCTTGCTACGCTGATGGGCGGGATGTAAATTGCCAACAGCCACTCTGGAGAAGTGTCCGGTGTGTCCTGAAACATCGAAAAAACTCAGCTTAGAGAGCATAGGGCACTTCCAGTCATGGGCGTATAAATTGGGAAAACTAAAAATCAGCAAGACACAGGCACCCCAAAGTTTAGGGCTGCTCTGTTGACAAGAACCTCCACTTCGTTACACCTTAAATATCCCAGGAAAGAGAAAAATGGATAAAGAAGTTGTGGTCCTTATGTACAATGGAATATCACTCAGCCATGAAATCAACGTCATAAGGCTAGTAGCAACATGATGAGTGGATTTAGGTACGACGATTCTAAGTGAAATAAGTCACACAGAAAAAGACACTTATCATAAGATATCACTTATAGAGGGAATGTAAAAACCGCTACCCTTGAACTGAATTACAAAACAGAACAGAGTCGCACGTTTAGAAAACACACTATGGCTGCTTAACGGGAAAGGTGAGGTGGGGTGATGCATAAAACAAGGGTTTCAAATTAGCTCAGATACCGTTCCATAAACCCAATATGTAGTAGACACGACCTACTCCTTGCTCACTGAACTGGACTCAACACCCCCTATTCACCGCCCAAGAATATATCTGACTAGTAAGAATCTTAAAACCTATGTATTGATACCTCTCTGTAAGTGAGTCAAGTGGGTGTAAAGCGGCATAAACACAGCAGTGAAAAGCAGCTAAACCCCTTTATAAAAATCAATCACTTTTAAAAACCCGTGAAACAAAGACAGTGAAAGATAGAGAAATTCTTACTAAATTCGTTCAGGGGCTGTGATGCCACCTGGATTGACCATATCTAGACCCACAGCTGATTGAGACATAAGGGTGGACACTCTTGGGGCTGAGAGGTTTGGTGAGGTTGGGTGAGCAAACGCAGACCCTTTAGAGTAATACTGCGTGGTACCCATCCCATGGGTCCCAAATCTCCAGGTTCAAGGGCATCTTCCTACTTCGAAAACGTGCATGAGAAACCCAGAAGATGGTACACCGTGTGATCGGGAAAGGTTTCTAAAACGCACCTCATTTCTCATCTCCTTGTGCTCGGGTTCGCCATTCCAGCCTCTTTACTAGCAATCTCCCTCCTTGGAGAATCAGCACCTTTAACCTCCTGTTCCGTACAGGTTGCAATTTGTCCTGAGGATGAACGGGAAGAGGGGGAACCAATTGGACACTAGCTCTAGGTGTGGGGACAGGCACAGGTCACTCTATTTTCCCATCAGGAAGAAGAATTAACCACAGGCTCAGCCTGCCGCCCGGGACCAGAATAGGGCCTGAAGTAATCCTGCGCTTTTGCGGCCAGCTCCCAAGAAAGCGAGTTGAAAAATGGAGCTCAGGGGCACTGCAATTCACAAACCTGCAGAGTTATAAATGATAACTCTCGTCCACAAATATATTGACTGAAGACAACGAAGAGGATTTGAAAGCAAGGCAGAATTGCAGGAAACAGATTTCAGGAGGTAGATTCGAATCGCCCTTAAAGCACGGGAAAAGCGGCAAAACCTCGACAATGATGCCCTTGGCCAAAAAGGGCGTATGCGTTTTTTCCTGAATATATTCAGGGAAAAACGCATACGCCCTTTTTGGCCAACCAAGCAACCTGGAAAGGCAAATCAGCGCTACAAAGAGGTCTCGCTTCCCATCGGTCAAATAGGCCACGCTGAATAAAGTGTCAAACCCAGAAATGCAGGACAGGCCATGGAGAAACGGGAGCCTTGCTACGCTGATGGGCGGGATGTAAATTGCCAACAGCCACTCTGGAGAAGTGTCCGGTGTGTCCTGAAACATCGAAAAAACTCAGCTTAGAGAGCATAGGGCACTTCCAGTCATGGGCGTATAAATTGGGAAAACTAAAAATCAGCAAGACACAGGCACCCCAAAGTTTAGGGCTGCTCTGTTGACAAGAACCTCCACTTCGTTACACCTTAAATATCCCAGGAAAGAGAAAAATGGATAAAGAAGTTGTGGTCCTTATGTACAATGGAATATCACTCAGCCATGAAATCAACGTCATAAGGCTAGTAGCAACATGATGAGTGGATTTAGGTACGACGATTCTAAGTGAAATAAGTCACACAGAAAAAGACACTTATCATAAGATATCACTTATAGAGGGAATGTAAAAACCGCTACCCTTGAACTGAATTACAAAACAGAACAGAGTCGCACGTTTAGAAAACACACTATGGCTGCTTAACGGGAAAGGTGAGGTGGGGTGATGCATAAAACAAGGGTTTCAAATTAGCTCAGAGACCGTTCCATAAACCCAATATGTAGTAGACACGACCTACTCCTTGCTCAGTGAACTGGACTCAACACCCCCTATTCACCGCCCAAGAATATATCTGACTAGTAAGAATCTTAAAACCTATGTATTGATATCTCTCTGTAAGTGAGTCAAGTGGGTGTAAAGCGGCATAAACACAGCAGTGAAAAGCAGCTAAACCCCTTTATAAAAATCAATCACTTTTAAAAACCCGTGAAACAAAGACAGTGAAAGATAGAGAAATTCTTACTAAATTCGTTCAGGGGCTGTGATGCCACCTGGATTGACCATATCTAGACCCACAGCTGATTGAGACATAAGGGTGGACACTCTTGGGGCTGAGAGGTTTGGTGAGGTTGGGTGAGCAAACGCAGACCCTTTAGAGTAATACTGCGTGGTACCCATCCCATGGGTCCCAAATCTCCAGGTTCAAGGGCATCTTCCTACTTCGAAAACGTGCATGAGAAACCCAGAAGATGGTACACCGTGTGATCGGGAAAGGTTTCTAAAACGCACCTCATTTCTCATCTCCTTGTGCTCGGGTTCGCCATTCCAGCCGCTTTACTAGTAATCTCCCTCCTTGGAGAATCAGCACCTTTAACCTCCTGTTCCGTACAGGTTGCAATTTGTCCTGAGGATGAACGGGAAGAGGGGGAACCAATGAGACACTAGCTCTAGGTGTGGGGACAGGCACAGGTCACTCTATTTTCCCATCAGGAAGAAGAATTAACCACAGGCTCAGCCTGCCGCCCGGGACCAGAATAGGGCCTGAAGCAATCCTGCGCTTTTGCGGCCAGCTCCCAAGAAAGCGAGTTGAAAAATGGAGCTCAGGGGCACTGCAATTCACAAACCTGCAGAGTTATAAATGATAACTCTCGTCCACAAATATATTGACGGAAGACAACGAAGAGGATTTGAAAGCAAGGCAGAATTGCAGGAAACAGATTTCAGGAGGTAGATTCGAATCGCCTTTAAAGCACGGGAAAAGCGGCAAAACCTCGACAATGATGCCCTTGGCCAAAAAGGGCGTATGCGTTTTTTCCTGAATATATTCAGGAAAAAACGCATACGCCCTTTTTGGCCAACCGAGCAACCTGGAAAGGCAAATCAGCGCTACAAAGAAGTCTCGCTTCCCATCGGTCAAATAGGCCACGCTGAATAAAGTGTCAAACCCAGAAATGCAGGACAGGCCATGGAGAAACGGGAGCCTTGCTACGCTGATGGGCGGGATGTAAATTGCCAACAGCCACTCTGGAGAAGTGTCCGGTGTGTCCTGAAACATCGAAAAAACTCAGCTTAGAGAGCATAGGGCACTTCCAGTCATGGGCGTATAAATTGGGAAAACTAAAAATCAGCAAGACACAGGCACCCCAAAGTTTAGGGCTGCTCTGTTGACAAGAACCTCCACTTCGTTACACCTTAAATATCCCAGGAAAGAGAAAAATGGATAAAGAAGTTGTGGTCCTTATGTACAATGGAATATCACTCAGCCATGAAATCAACGTCATAAGGCTAGTAGCAACATGATGAGTGGATTTAGGTACGACGATTCTAAGTGAAATAAGTCACACAGAAAAAGACACTTATCATAAGATATCACTTATAGAGGGAATGTAAAAACCGCTACCCTTGAACTGAATTACAAAACAGAACAGAGTCGCACGTTTAGAAAACACACTATGGCTGCTTAACGGGAAAGGTGAGGTGGGGTGATGCATAAAACAAGGGTTTCAAATTAGCTCAGATACCGTTCCATAAACCCAATATGTAGTAGACACGACCTACTCCTTGCTCACTGAACTGGACTCAACACCCCCTATTCACCGCCCAAGAATATATCTGACTAGTAAGAATCTTAAAACCTATGTATTGATACCTCTCTGTAAGTGAGTCAAGTGGGTGTAAAGCGGCATAAACACAGCAGTGAAAAGCAGCTAAACCCCTTTATAAAAATCAATCACTTTTAAAAACCCGTGAAACAAAGACAGTGAAAGATAGAGAAATTCTTACTAAATTCGTTCAGGGGCTGTGATGCCACCTGGATTGACCATATCTAGACCCACAGCTGATTGAGACATAAGGGTGGACACTCTTGGGGCTGAGAGGTTTGGTGAGGTTGGGTGAGCAAACGCAGACCCTTTAGAGTAATACTGCGTGGTACCCATCCCATGGGTCCCAAATCTCCAGGTTCAAGGGCATCTTCCTACTTCGAAAACGTGCATGAGAAACCCAGAAGATGGTACACCGTGTGATCGGGAAAGGTTTCTAAAACGCACCTCATTTCTCATCTCCTTGTGCTCGGGTTCGCCATTCCAGCCTCTTTACTAGCAATCTCCCTCCTTGGAGAATCAGCACCTTTAACCTCCTGTTCCGTACAGGTTGCAATTTGTCCTGAGGATGAACGGGAAGAGGGGGAACCAATTGGACACTAGCTCTAGGTGTGGGGACAGGCACAGGTCACTCTATTTTCCCATCAGGAAGAAGAATTAACCACAGGCTCAGCCTGCCGCCCGGGACCAGAATAGGGCCTGAAGTAATCCTGCGCTTTTGCGGCCAGCTCCCAAGAAAGCGAGTTGAAAAATGGAGCTCAGGGGCACTGCAATTCACAAACCTGCAGAGTTATAAATGATAACTCTCGTCCACAAATATATTGACTGAAGACAACGAAGAGGATTTGAAAGCAAGGCAGAATTGCAGGAAACAGATTTCAGGAGGTAGATTCGAATCGCCCTTAAAGCACGGGAAAAGCGGCAAAACCTCGACAATGATGCCCTTGGCCAAAAAGGGCGTATGCGTTTTTTCCTGAATATATTCAGGGAAAAACGCATACGCCCTTTTTGGCCAACCAAGCAACCTGGAAAGGCAAATCAGCGCTACAAAGAGGTCTCGCTTCCCATCGGTCAAATAGGCCACGCTGAATAAAGTGTCAAACCCAGAAATGCAGGACAGGCCATGGAGAAACGGGAGCCTTGCTACGCTGATGGGCGGGATGTAAATTGCCAACAGCCACTCTGGAGAAGTGTCCGGTGTGTCCTGAAACATCGAAAAAACTCAGCTTAGAGAGCATAGGGCACTTCCAGTCATGGGCGTATAAATTGGGAAAACTAAAAATCAGCAAGACACAGGCACCCCAAAGTTTAGGGCTGCTCTGTTGACAAGAACCTCCACTTCGTTACACCTTAAATATCCCAGGAAAGAGAAAAATGGATAAAGAAGTTGTGGTCCTTATGTACAATGGAATATCACTCAGCCATGAAATCAACGTCATAAGGCTAGTAGCAACATGATGAGTGGATTTAGGTACGACGATTCTAAGTGAAATAAGTCACACAGAAAAAGACACTTATCATAAGATATCACTTATAGAGGGAATGTAAAAACCGCTACCCTTGAACTGAATTACAAAACAGAACAGAGTCGCACGTTTAGAAAACACACTATGGCTGCTTAACGGGAAAGGTGAGGTGGGGTGATGCATAAAACAAGGGTTTCAAATTAGCTCAGAGACCGTTCCATAAACCCAATATGTAGTAGACACGACCTACTCCTTGCTCAGTGAACTGGACTCAACACCCCCTATTCACCGCCCAAGAATATATCTGACTAGTAAGAATCTTAAAACCTATGTATTGATATCTCTCTGTAAGTGAGTCAAGTGGGTGTAAAGCGGCATAAACACAGCAGTGAAAAGCAGCTAAACCCC
This sequence comes from Balaenoptera borealis, assembly GCF_965194805.1. NCBI lineage: Eukaryota > Metazoa > Chordata > Mammalia > Artiodactyla > Balaenopteridae > Balaenoptera > Balaenoptera borealis. The sequence goes on from NW_028123284.1 coordinate 82,492, forward strand.
TTTATAAAAATCAATCACTTTTAAAAACCCGTGAAACAAAGACAGTGAAAGATAGAGAAATTCTTACTAAATTCGTTCAGGGGCTGTGATGCCACCTGGATTGACCATATCTAGACCCACAGCTGATTGAGACATAAGGGTGGACACTCTTGGGGCTGAGAGGTTTGGTGAGGTTGGGTGAGCAAACGCAGACCCTTTAGAGTAATACTGCGTGGTACCCATCCCATGGGTCCCAAATCTCCAGGTTCAAGGGCATCTTCCTACTTCGAAAACGTGCATGAGAAACCCAGAAGATGGTACACCGTGTGATCGGGAAAGGTTTCTAAAACGCACCTCATTTCTCATCTCCTTGTGCTCGGGTTCGCCATTCCAGCCGCTTTACTAGCAATCTCCCTCCTTGGAGAATCAGCACCTTTAACCTCCTGTTCCGTACAGGTTGCAATTTGTCCTGAGGATGAACGGGAAGAGGGGGAACCAATGAGACACTAGCTCTAGGTGTGGGGACAGGCACAGGTCACTCTATTTTCCCATCAGGAAGAAGAATTAACCACAGGCTCAGCCTGCCGCCCGGGACCAGAATAGGGCCTGAAGCAATCCTGCGCTTTTGCGGCCAGCTCCCAAGAAAGCGAGTTGAAAAATGGAGCTCAGGGGCACTGCAATTCACAAACCTGCAGAGTTATAAATGATAACTCTCGTCCACAAATATATTGACGGAAGACAACGAAGAGGATTTGAAAGCAAGGCAGAATTGCAGGAAACAGATTTCAGGAGGTAGATTCGAATCGCCTTTAAAGCACGGGAAAAGCGGCAAAACCTCGACAATGATGCCCTTGGCCAAAAAGGGCGTATGCGTTTTTTCCTGAATATATTCAGGAAAAAACGCATACGCCCTTTTTGGCCAACCAAGCAACCTGGAAAGGCAAATCAGCGCTACAAAGAAGTCTCGCTTCCCATCGGTCAAAAGGGCCATGCTGAATAAAGTGTCAAAACCAGAAATGCAGGACAGGCCATGGAGAAACGGGAGCCTTGCTACGCTGATGGGCGGGATGTAAATTGCCAACAGCCACTCTGCAGAAGTGTACGGTGTGTCCTGAAACATCGAAAAAACTCAGCTTAGAGAGCATAGGGCACTTCCACTCACGGGCGTATAAATTGGGAAAACTAAAAATCAGCAAGGCACAGGCACCCCAAAGTTTAGGGCTGCTCTGTTGACAAGAACCTCCACTTCGTTACACCTTAAATATCCCAGGAAAGAGAAAAATGGATAAAGAAGTTGTGGTCCTTTTGTACAATGGAATATCACTCAGTCATGAAATCAACGTCATAAGGCTAGTAGCAGCATGATGAGTGGATTTAGGTACGACGATTCTAAGTGAAATAAGTCACACAGAAAAAGACACTTATCATAAGATATCACTTATAGAGGGAATGTAAAAACCGCTACCCTTGAACTGAATTACAAAACAGAACAGAGTCACACGTTTAGAAAACACACTATGGCTGCTTAACGGGAAAGGTGAGGTGGGGTGATGCCTAAAACAAGGGTTTCAAATTAGCTCAGAGACCGTTCCATAAACCCAATATGTAATAGACAAGACCTACTCCTTGCTCAGTGATCTGGACTCAAAACCCCCTATTCACCGCCCAAGAATATATCTATCTGACTAGTAAGAATCTTAAAACCTATGTACTGATATCCCTCTGTAAGTGAGTCAATTGGGTGTAAAGCGGCATAAACACAGCAGTGAAAAGCAGCTAAACCCCTTTATAAAAATCAATCACTTTTAAAAACCCGTGAAACAAAGACAGTGAAAGAGAGAGAAATTCTTACAAAATTCGTTCAAGGGCTGTGATGCCACCTGGATTGACCATATCTAGACCCACAGCTGATTGAGGCATAAGGGTGGACACTCTTGGGGCTGAGAGGTTTGGTGAGGTTGGGTGAGCAAATGCAGACCCTTTAGAGTAATACTGCGTGGTACCCATCCCATGGGTCCCAAATCTCCAGGTTCAAGGGCATCTTCCTACATCGAAAACATGCATGAGAATCCCAGAAGATGGTACATCGTGTGATCGGGAAAGGTTTCTAAAACGCACCTCATTTCTCATCTCCTTGTGCTCGGGTTCGCCATTCCAGCCGCTTTACTAGCAATCTCCCTCCTTGAGAATCAGCACCTTTAACCTCCTGTTCCGTACAGGTTGCAATTTGTCCTGAGGATGAACGGGAAGAGGGGGAACCAATGAGACACTAGCTCTAGGTGTGGGGACAGGCACAGGTCACTCTATTTTCCCATCAGGAAGAAGAATTAACCACAGCCTCAGCCTGCCGCCCGGGACCAGAATAGGGCCTGAAGCAATCCTGCGCTTTTGCGGCCAGCTCCCAAGAAAGCGAGTTGAAAAATGGAGCTCAGGGGCACTGCAATTCACAAACCTGCAGAGTTATAAATGATAACTCTCGTCCACAAATATATTGACGGAAGACAACAGAGAGGATTTGAAAGCAAGGCAGAATTGCAGGAAACAGATTTCAGGAGGTAGATTCGAATCGCCTTTAAAGCACGGGAAAAGCGGCAAAACCTCGACAATGATGCCCTTGGCCAAAAAGGGCGTATGCGTTTTTTCCTGAATATATTCAGGAAAAAACGCATACGCCCTTTTTGGCCAACCAAGCAACCTGGAAAGGCAAATCAGCGCTACAAAGAAGTCTCGCTTCCCATCGGTCAAAAGGGCCATGCTGAATAAAGTGTCAAAACCAGAAATGCAGGACAGGCCATGGAGAAACGGGAGCCTTGCTACGCTGATGGGCGGGATGTAAATTGCCAACAGCCACTCTGCAGAAGTGTACGGTGTGTCCTGAAACATCGAAAAAACTCAGCTTAGAGAGCATAGGGCACTTCCACTCACGGGCGTATAAATTGGGAAAACTAAAAATCAGCAAGGCACAGGCACCCCAAAGTTTAGGGCTGCTCTGTTGACAAGAACCTCCACTTCATTACACCTTAAATATCCCAGGAAAGAGAAAAATGGATAAAGAAGTTGTGGTCCTTTTGTACAATGGAATATCACTCAGCCATGAAATCAACGTCATAAGGCTAGTAGCAGCATGATGAGTGGATTTAGGTACGACGATTCTAAGTGAAATAAGTCACACAGAAAAAGACACTTATCATAAGATATCACTTATAGAGGGAATGTAAAAACCGCTACCCTTGAACTGAATTACAAAACAGAACAGAGTCACACGTTTAGAAAACACACTATGGCTGCTTAACGGGTAAGGTGAGGTGGGGTGATGCCTAAAACAAGGGTTTCAAATTAGCTCAGAGACCGTTCCATAAACCCAATATGTAATAGACAAGACCTACTCTTTGCTCAGTGATCTGGACTCAAAACCCCCTATTCACCGCCCAAGAATATATCTGACTAGTAAGACTCTTAAAACCTATGTACTGATATCCCTCTGTAAGTGAGTCAAGTGGGTGTAAAGCGGCATAAACACAGCAGTGAAAAGCAGCTAAACCCCTTTATAAAAATCAATCACTTTTAAAAACCCGTGAAACAAAGACAGTGAAAGAGAGAGAAATTCTTACAAAATTCGTTCAAGGGCTGTGATGCCACCTGGATTGACCATATCTAGACCCACAGCTGATTGAGGCATAAGGGTGGACACTCTTGGGGCTGAGAGGTTTGGTGAGGTTGGGTGAGCAAATGCAGACCCTTTAGAGTAATACTGCGTGGTACCCATCCCATGGGTCCCAAATCTCCAGGTTCAAGGGCATCTTCCTACATCGAAAACATGCATGAGAATCCCAGAAGATGGTACATCGTGTGATCGGGAAAGGTTTCTAAAACGCACCTCATTTCTCATCTCCTTGTGCTCGGGTTCGCCATTCCAGCCGCTTTACTAGCAATCTCCCTCCTTGAGAATCAGCACCTTTAACCTCCTGTTCCGTACAGGTTGCAATTTGTCCTGAGGATGAACGGGAAGAGGGGGAACCAATGAGACACTAGCTCTAGGTGTGGGGACAGGCACAGGTCACTCTATTTTCCCATCAGGAAGAAGAATTAACCACAGCCTCAGCCTGCCGCCCGGGACCAGAATAGGGCCTGAAGCAATCCTGCGCTTTTGCGGCCAGCTCCCAAGAAAGCGAGTTGAAAAATGGAGCTCAGGGGCACTGCAATTCACAAACCTGCAGAGTTATAAATGATAACTCTCGTCCACAAATATATTGACGGAAGACAACAGAGAGGATTTGAAAGCAAGGCAGAATTGCAGGAAACAGATTTCAGGAGGTAGATTCGAATCGCCTTTAAAGCACGGGAAAAGCGGCAAAACCTCGACAATGATGCCCTTGGCTAAAAAGGGCGTATGCGTTTTTTCCTGAATATATTCAGGAAAAAACGCATACGCCCTTTTTGGCCAACCAAGCAACCTGGAAAGGCAAATCAGCGCTACAAAGAAGTCTCTCTTCCCATCGGTCAAAAGGGCCATGCTGAATAAAGTGTCAAAACCAGAAATGCAGGACAGGCCATGGAGAAACGGGAGCCTTGCTACGCTGATGGGCGGGATGTAAATTGCCAACAGCCACTCTGCAGAAGTGTACGGTGTGTCCTGAAACATCGAAAAAACTCAGCTTAGAGAGCATAGGGCACTTCCACTCACGGGCGTATAAATTGGGAAAACTAAAAATCAGCAAGACACAGGCACCCCAAAGTTTAGGGCTGCTCTGTTGACAAGAACCTCCACTTCGTTACACCTTAAATATCCCAGGAAAGAGAAAAATGGATAAAGAAGTTGTGGTCCTTTTGTACAATGGAATATCACTCAGCCATGAAATCAACGTCATAAGGCTAGTAGCAGCATGATGAGTGGATTTAGGTACGACGATTCTAAGTGAAATAAGTCACACAGAAAAAGACACTTATCCTAAGATATCACTTATAGAGGGAATGTAAAAACCGCTACCCTTGAACTGAATTACAAAACAGAACAGAGTCACACGTTTAGAAAACACACTATGGCTGCTTAACGGGAAAGGTGAGCTGGGGTGATGCCTAAAACAAGGGTTTCAAATTAGCTCAGAGACCGTTCCATAAACCCAATATGTAATAGACAAGACCTACTCCTTGCTCAGTGATCTGGACTCAAAACCCCCTATTCACCGCCCAAGAATATATCTGACTAGTAAGAATCTTAAAACCTATGTACTGATATCCCTCTGTAAGTGAGTCAAGTGGGTGTAAAGCGGCATAAACACAGCAGTGAAAAGCAGCTAAACCCCTTTATAAAAATCAATCACTTTTAAAAACCCGTGAAACAAAGACAGTGAAAGAGAGAGAAATTCTTACAAAATTCGTTCAAGGGCTGTGATGCCACCTGGATTGACCATATCTAGACCCACAGCTGATTGAGGCATAAGGGTGGACACTCTTGGGGCTGAGAGGTTTGGTGAGGTTGGGTGAGCAAATGCAGACCCTTTAGAGTAATACTGCGTGGTACCCATCCCATGGGTCCCAAATCTCCAGGTTCAAGGGCATCTTCCTACATCGAAAACATGCATGAGAATCCCAGAAGATGGTACATCGTGTGATCGGGAAAGGTTTCTAAAACGCACCTCATTTCTCATCTCCTTGTGCTCGGGTTCGCCATTCCAGCCGCTTTACTAGCAATCTCCCTCCTTGAGAATCAGCACCTTTAACCTCCTGTTCCGTACAGGTTGCAATTTGTCCTGAGGATGAACGGGAAGAGGGGGAACCAATGAGACACTAGCTCTAGGTGTGGGGACAGGCACAGGTCACTCTATTTTCCCATCAGGAAGAAGAATTAACCACAGCCTCAGCCTGCCGCCCGGGACCAGAATAGGGCCTGAAGCAATCCTGCGCTTTTGCGGCCAGCTCCCAAGAAAGCGAGTTGAAAAATGGAGCTCAGGGGCACTGCAATTCACAAACCTGCAGAGTTATAAATGATAACTCTCGTCCACAAATATATTGACGGAAGACAACAGAGAGGATTTGAAAGCAAGGCAGAATTGCAGGAAACAGATTTCAGGAGGTAGATTCGAATCGCCTTTAAAGCACGGGAAAAGCGGCAAAACCTCGACAATGATGCCCTTGGCCAAAAAGGGCGTATGCGTTTTTTCCTGAATATATTCAGGAAAAAACGCATACGCCCTTTTTGGCCAACCAAGCAACCTGGAAAGGCAAATCAGCGCTACAAAGAAGTCTCGCTTCCCATCGGTCAAAAGGGCCATGCTGAATAAAGTGTCAAAACCAGAAATGCAGGACAGGCCATGGAGAAACGGGAGCCTTGCTACGCTGATGGGCGGGATGTAAATTGCCAACAGCCACTCTGCAGAAGTGTACGGTGTGTCCTGAAACATCGAAAAAACTCAGCTTAGAGAGCATAGGGCACTTCCACTCACGGGCGTATAAATTGGGAAAACTAAAAATCAGCAAGGCACAGGCACCCCAAAGTTTAGGGCTGCTCTGTTGACAAGAACCTCCACTTCGTTACACCTTAAATATCCCAGGAAAGAGAAAAATGGATAAAGAAGTTGTGGTCCTTTTGTACAATGGAATATCACTCAGCCATGAAATCAACGTCATAAGGCTAGTAGCAGCATGATGAGTGGATTTAGGTACGACGATTCTAAGTGAAATAAGTCACACAGAAAAAGACACTTATCATAAGATATCACTTATAGAGGGAATGTAAAAACCGCTACCCTTGAACTGAATTACAAAACAGAACAGAGTCACACGTTTAGAAAACACACTATGGCTGCTTAACGGGAAAGGTGAGGTGGGGTGATGCCTAAAACAAGGGTTTCAAATTAGCTCAGAGACCGTTCCATAAACCCAATATGTAATAGACAAGACGTACTCCTTGCTCAGTGATCTGGACTCAAAACCCCCTATTCACCGCCCAAGAATATATCTGACTAGTAAGAATCTTAAAACCTATGTACTGATATCCCTCTGTAAGTGAGTCAAGTGGGTGTAAAGCGGCATAAACACAGCAGTGAAAAGCAGCTAAACCCCTTTATAAAAATCAATCACTTTTAAAAACCCGTGAAACAAAGACAGTGAAAGAGAGAGAAATTCTTACAAAATTCGTTCAAGAGCTGTGATGCCACCTGGATTGACCATATCTAGACCCACAGCTGATTGAGGCATAAGGGTGGACACTCTTGGGGCTGAGAGGTTTGGTGAGGTTGGGTGAGCAAATGCAGACCCTTTAGAGTAATACTGTGTGGTACCCATCCCATGGGTCCCAAATCTCCAGGTTCAAGGGCATCTTCCTACATCGAAAACATGCATGAGAATCCCAGAAGATGGTACATCGTGTGATCGGGAAAGGTTTCTAAAACGCACCTCATTTCTCATCTCCTTGTGCTCGGGTTCGCCATTCCAGCCGCTTTACTAGCAATCTCCCTCCTTGAGAATCAGCACCTTTAACCTCCTGTTCCATACAGGTTGCAATTTGTCCTGAGGATGAACGGGAAGAGGGGGAACCAATGAGACACTAGCTCTAGGTGTGGGGACAGGCACAGGTCACTCTATTTTCCCATCAGGAAGAAGAATTAACCACAGCCTCAGCCTGCCGCCCGGGACCAGAATAGGGCCTGAAGCAATCCTGCGCTTTTGCGGCCAGCTCCCAAGAAAGCGAGTTGAAAAATGGAGCTCAGGGGCACTGCAATTCACAAACCTGCAGAGTTATAAATGATAACTCTCGTCCACAAATATATTGACGGAAGACAACAGAGAGGATTTGAAAGCAAGGCAGAATTGCAGGAAACAGATTTCAGGAGGTAGATTCGAATCGCCTTTAAAGCACGGGAAAAGCGGCAAAACCTCGACAATGATGCCCTTGGCCAAAAAGGGCGTATGCGTTTTTTCCTGAATATATTCAGGAAAAAACGCATACGCCCTTTTTGGCCAACCAAGCAACCTGGAAAGGCAAATCAGCGCTACAAAGAAGTCTCGCTTCCCATCGGTCAAAAGGGCCATGCTGAATAAAGTGTCAAAACCAGAAATGCAGGACAGGCCATGGAGAAACGGGAGCCTTGCTACGCTGATGGGCGGGATGTAAATTGCCAACAGCCACTCTGCAGAAGTGTACGGTGTGTCCTGAAACATCGAAAAAACTCAGCTTAGAGAGCATAGGGCACTTCCACTCACGGGCGTATAAATTGGGAAAACTAAAAATCAGCAAGGCACAGGCACCCCAAAGTTTAGGGCTGCTCTGTTGACAAGAACCTCCACTTCGTTACACCTTAAATATCCCAGGAAAGAGAAAAATGGATAAAGAAGTTGTGGTCCTTTTGTACAATGGAATATCACTCAGTCATGAAATCAACGTCATAAGGCTAGTAGCAGCATGATGAGTGGATTTAGGTACGACGATTCTAAGTGAAATAAGTCACACAGAAAAAGACACTTATCATAAGATATCACTTATAGAGGGAATGTAAAAACCGCTACCCTTGAACTGAATTACAAAACAGAACAGAGTCACACGTTTAGAAAACACACTATGGCTGCTTAACGGGAAAGGTGAGGTGGGGTGATGCCTAAAACAAGGGTTTCAAATTAGCTCAGAGACCGTTCCATAAACCCAATATGTAATAGACAAGACCTACTCCTTGCTCAGTGATCTGGACTCAAAACCCCCTATTCACCGCCCAAGAATATATCTATCTGACTAGTAAGAATCTTAAAACCTATGTACTGATATCCCTCTGTAAGTGAGTCAAGTGGGTGTAAAGCGGCATAAACACAGCAGTGAAAAGCAGCTAAACCCCTTTATAAAAATCAATCACTTTTAAAAACCCGTGAAACAAAGACAGTGAAAGAGAGAGAAATTCTTACAAAATTCGTTCAAGGGCTGTGATGCCACCTGGATTGACCATATCTAGACCCACAGCTGATTGAGGCATAAGGGTGGACACTCTTGGGGCTGAGAGGTTTGGTGAGGTTGGGTGAGCAAATGCAGACCCTTTAGAGTAATACTGTGTGGTACCCATCCCATGGGTCCCAAATCTCCAGGTTCAAGGGCATGTTCCTACATCGAAAACATGCATGAGAATCCCAGAAGATGGTACATCGTGTGATCGGGAAAGGTTTCTAAAACGCACCTCATTTCTCATCTCCTTGTGCTCGGGTTCGCCATTCCAGCCGCTTTACTAGCAATCTCCCTCCTTGAGAATCAGCACCTTTAACCTCCTGTTCCGTACAGGTTGCAATTTGTCCTGAGGATGAACGGGAAGAGGGGGAACCAATGAGACACTAGCTCTAGGTGTTGGGACAGGCACAGGTCACTCTATTTTCCCATCAGGAAGAAGAATTAACCACAGCCTCAGCCTGCCGCCCGGGACCAGAATAGGGCCTGAAGCAATCCTGCGCTTTTGCGGCCAGCTCCCAAGAAAGCGAGTTGAAAAATGGAGCTCAGGGTCACTGCAATTCACAAACCTGCAGAGTTATAAATGATAACTCTCGTCCACAAATATATTGACGGAAGACAACAGAGAGGATTTGAAAGCAAGGCAGAATTGCAGGAAACAGATTTCAGGAGGTAGATTCGAATCGCCTTTAAAGCACGGGAAAAGCGGCAAAACCTCGACAATGATGCCCTTGGCCAAAAAGGGCGTATGCGTTTTTTCCTGAATATATTCAGGAAAAAACGCATACGCCCTTTTTGGCCAACCAAGCAACCTGGAAAGGCAAATCAGCGCTACAAAGAAGTCTCGCTTCCCATCGGTCAAAAGGGCCATGCTGAATAAAGTGTCAAAACCAGAAATGCAGGACAGGCCATGGAGAAACGGGAGCCTTGCTACGCTGATGGGCGGGATGTAAATTGCCAACAGCCACTCTGCAGAAGTGTACGGTGTGTCCTGAAACATCGAAAAAACTCAGCTTAGAGAGCATAGGGCACTTCCACTCACGGGCGTATAAATTGGGAAAACTAAAAATCAGCAAGGCACAGGCACCCCAAAGTTTAGGGCTGCTCTGTTGACAAGAACCTCCACTTCATTACACCTTAAATATCCCAGGAAAGAGAAAAATGGATAAAGAAGTTGTGGTCCTTTTGTACAATGGAATATCACTCAGCCATGAAATCAACGTCATAAGGCTAGTAGCAGCATGATGAGTGGATTTAGGTACGACGATTCTAAGTGAAATAAGTCACACAGAAAAAGACACTTATCATAAGATATCACTTATAGAGGGAATGTAAAAACCGCTACCCTTGAACTGAATTACAAAACAGAACAGAGTCACACGTTTAGAAAACACACTATGGCTGCTTAACGGGTAAGGTGAGGTGGGGTGATGCCTAAAACAAGGGTTTCAAATTAGCTCAGAGACCGTTCCATAAACCCAATATGTAATAGACAAGACCTACTCTTTGCTCAGTGATCTGGACTCAAAACCCCCTATTCACCGCCCAAGAATATATCTGACTAGTAAGACTCTTAAAACCTATGTACTGATATCCCTCTGTAAGTGAGTCAAGTGGGTGTAAAGCGGCATAAACACAGCAGTGAAAAGCAGCTAAACCCCTTTATAAAAATCAATCACTTTTAAAAACCCGTGAAACAAAGACAGTGAAAGAGAGAGAAATTCTTACAAAATTCGTTCAAGGGCTGTGATGCCACCTGGATTGACCATATCTAGACCCACAGCTGATTGAGGCATAAGGGTGGACACTCTTGGGGCTGAGAGGTTTGGTGAGGTTGGGTGAGCAAATGCAGACCCTTTAGAGTAATACTGCGTGGTACCCATCCCATGGGTCCCAAATCTCCAGGTTCAAGGGCATCTTCCTACATCGAAAACATGCATGAGAATCCCAGAAGATGGTACATCGTGTGATCGGGAAAGGTTTCTAAAACGCACCTCATTTCTCATCTCCTTGTGCTCGGGTTCGCCATTCCAGCCGCTTTACTAGCAATCTCCCTCCTTGAGAATCAGCACCTTTAACCTCCTGTTCCGTACAGGTTGCAATTTGTCCTGAGGATGAACGGGAAGAGGGGGAACCAATGAGACACTAGCTCTAGGTGTGGGGACAGGCACAGGTCACTCTATTTTCCCATCAGGAAGAAGAATTAACCACAGCCTCAGCCTGCCGCCCGGGACCAGAATAGGGCCTGAAGCAATCCTGCGCTTTTGCGGCCAGCTCCCAAGAAAGCGAGTTGAAAAATGGAGCTCAGGGGCACTGCAATTCACAAACCTGCAGAGTTATAAATGATAACTCTCGTCCACAAATATATTGACGGAAGACAACAGAGAGGATTTGAAAGCAAGGCAGAATTGCAGGAAACAGATTTCAGGAGGTAGATTCGAATCGCCTTTAAAGCACGGGAAAAGCGGCAAAACCTCGACAATGATGCCCTTGGCTAAAAAGGGCGTATGCGTTTTTTCCTGAATATATTCAGGAAAAAACGCATACGCCCTTTTTGGCCAACCAAGCAACCTGGAAAGGCAAATCAGCGCTACAAAGAAGTCTCTCTTCCCATCGGTCAAAAGGGCCATGCTGAATAAAGTGTCAAAACCAGAAATGCAGGACAGGCCATGGAGAAACGGGAGCCTTGCTACGCTGATGGGCGGGATGTAAATTGCCAACAGCCACTCTGCAGAAGTGTACGGTGTGTCCTGAAACATCGAAAAAACTCAGCTTAGAGAGCATAGGGCACTTCCACTCACGGGCGTATAAATTGGGAAAACTAAAAATCAGCAAGACACAGGCACCCCAAAGTTTAGGGCTGCTCTGTTGACAAGAACCTCCACTTCGTTACACCTTAAATATCCCAGGAAAGAGAAAAATGGATAAAGAAGTTGTGGTCCTTTTGTACAATGGAATATCACTCAGCCATGAAATCAACGTCATAAGGCTAGTAGCAGCATGATGAGTGGATTTAGGTACGACGATTCTAAGTGAAATAAGTCACACAGAAAAAGACACTTATCCTAAGATATCACTTATAGAGGGAATGTAAAAACCGCTACCCTTGAACTGAATTACAAAACAGAACAGAGTCACACGTTTAGAAAACACACTATGGCTGCTTAACGGGAAAGGTGAGCTGGGGTGATGCCTAAAACAAGGGTTTCAAATTAGCTCAGAGACCGTTCCATAAACCCAATATGTAATAGACAAGACCTACTCCTTGCTCAGTGATCTGGACTCAAAACCCCCTATTCACCGCCCAAGAATATATCTGACTAGTAAGAATCTTAAAACCTATGTACTGATATCCCTCTGTAAGTGAGTCAAGTGGGTGTAAAGCGGCATAAACACAGCAGTGAAAAGCAGCTAAACCCCTTTATAAAAATCAATCACTTTTAAAAACCCGTGAAACAAAGACAGTGAAAGAGAGAGAAATTCTTACAAAATTCGTTCAAGGGCTGTGATGCCACCTGGATTGACCATATCTAGACCCACAGCTGATTGAGGCATAAGGGTGGACACTCTTGGGGCTGAGAGGTTTGGTGAGGTTGGGTGAGCAAATGCAGACCCTTTAGAGTAATACTGCGTGGTACCCATCCCATGGGTCCCAAATCTCCAGGTTCAAGGGCATCTTCCTACATCGAAAACATGCATGAGAATCCCAGAAGATGGTACATCGTGTGATCGGGAAAGGTTTCTAAAACGCACCTCATTTCTCATCTCCTTGTGCTCGGGTTCGCCATTCCAGCCGCTTTACTAGCAATCTCCCTCCTTGAGAATCAGCACCTTTAACCTCCTGTTCCGTACAGGTTGCAATTTGTCCTGAGGATGAACGGGAAGAGGGGGAACCAATGAGACACTAGCTCTAGGTGTGGGGACAGGCACAGGTCACTCTATTTTCCCATCAGGAAGAAGAATTAACCACAGCCTCAGCCTGCCGCCCGGGACCAGAATAGGGCCTGAAGCAATCCTGCGCTTTTGCGGCCAGCTCCCAAGAAAGCGAGTTGAAAAATGGAGCTCAGGGGCACTGCAATTCACAAACCTGCAGAGTTATAAATGATAACTCTCGTCCACAAATATATTGACGGAAGACAACAGAGAGGATTTGAAAGCAAGGCAGAATTGCAGGAAACAGATTTCAGGAGGTAGATTCGAATCGCCTTTAAAGCACGGGAAAAGCGGCAAAACCTCGACAATGATGCCCTTGGCCAAAAAGGGCGTATGCGTTTTTTCCTGAATATATTCAGGAAAAAACGCATACGCCCTTTTTGGCCAACCAAGCAACCTGGAAAGGCAAATCAGCGCTACAAAGAAGTCTCGCTTCCCATCGGTCAAAAGGGCCATGCTGAATAAAGTGTCAAAACCAGAAATGCAGGACAGGCCATGGAGAAACGGGAGCCTTGCTACGCTGATGGGCGGGATGTAAATTGCCAACAGCCACTCTGCAGAAGTGTACGGTGTGTCCTGAAACATCGAAAAAACTCAGCTTAGAGAGCATAGGGCACTTCCACTCACGGGCGTATAAATTGGGAAAACTAAAAATCAGCAAGGCACAGGCACCCCAAAGTTTAGGGCTGCTCTGTTGACAAGAACCTCCACTTCGTTACACCTTAAATATCCCAGGAAAGAGAAAAATGGATAAAGAAGTTGTGGTCCTTTTGTACAATGGAATATCACTCAGCCATGAAATCAACGTCATAAGGCTAGTAGCAGCATGATGAGTGGATTTAGGTACGACGATTCTAAGTGAAATAAGTCACACAGAAAAAGACACTTATCATAAGATATCACTTATAGAGGGAATGTAAAAACCGCTACCCTTGAACTGAATTACAAAACAGAACAGAGTCACACGTTTAGAAAACACACTATGGCTGCTTAACGGGAAAGGTGAGGTGGGGTGATGCCTAAAACAAGGGTTTCAAATTAGCTCAGAGACCGTTCCATAAACCCAATATGTAATAGACAAGACGTACTCCTTGCTCAGTGATCTGGACTCAAAACCCCCTATTCACCGCCCAAGAATATATCTGACTAGTAAGAATCTTAAAACCTATGTACTGATATCCCTCTGTAAGTGAGTCAAGTGGGTGTAAAGCGGCATAAACACAGCAGTGAAAAGCAGCTAAACCCCTTTATAAAAATCAATCACTTTTAAAAACCCGTGAAACAAAGACAGTGAAAGAGAGAGAAATTCTTACAAAATTCGTTCAAGAGCTGTGATGCCACCTGGATTGACCATATCTAGACCCACAGCTGATTGAGGCATAAGGGTGGACACTCTTGGGGCTGAGAGGTTTGGTGAGGTTGGGTGAGCAAATGCAGACCCTTTAGAGTAATACTGTGTGGTACCCATCCCATGGGTCCCAAATCTCCAGGTTCAAGGGCATCTTCCTACATCGAAAACATGCATGAGAATCCCAGAAGATGGTACATCGTGTGATCGGGAAAGGTTTCTAAAACGCACCTCATTTCTCATCTCCTTGTGCTCGGGTTCGCCATTCCAGCCGCTTTACTAGCAATCTCCCTCCTTGAGAATCAGCACCTTTAACCTCCTGTTCCATACAGGTTGCAATTTGTCCTGAGGATGAACGGGAAGAGGGGGAACCAATGAGACACTAGCTCTAGGTGTGGGGACAGGCACAGGTCACTCTATTTTCCCATCAGGAAGAAGAATTAACCACAGCCTCAGCCTGCCGCCCGGGACCAGAATAGGGCCTGAAGCAATCCTGCGCTTTTGCGGCCAGCTCCCAAGAAAGCGAGTTGAAAAATGGAGCTCAGGGGCACTGCAATTCACAAACCTGCAGAGTTATAAATGATAACTCTCGTCCACAAATATATTGACGGAAGACAACAGAGAGGATTTGAAAGCAAGGCAGAATTGCAGGAAACAGATTTCAGGAGGTAGATTCGAATCGCCTTTAAAGCACGGGAAAAGCGGCAAAACCTCGACAATGATGCCCTTGGCCAAAAAGGGCGTATGCGTTTTTTCCTGAATATATTCAGGAAAAAACGCATACGCCCTTTTTGGCCAACCAAGCAACCTGGAAAGGCAAATCAGCGCTACAAAGAAGTCTCGCTTCCCATCGGTCAAAAGGGCCATGCTGAATAAAGTGTCAAAACCAGAAATGCAGGACAGGCCATGGAGAAACGGGAGCCTTGCTACGCTGATGGGCGGGATGTAAATTGCCAACAGCCACTCTGCAGAAGTGTACGGTGTGTCCTGAAACATCGAAAAAACTCAGCTTAGAGAGCATAGGGCACTTCCACTCACGGGCGTATAAATTGGGAAAACTAAAAATCAGCAAGGCACAGGCACCCCAAAGTTTAGGGCTGCTCTGTTGACAAGAACCTCCACTTCGTTACACCTTAAATATCCCAGGAAAGAGAAAAATGGATAAAGAAGTTGTGGTCCTTTTGTACAATGGAATATCACTCAGTCATGAAATCAACGTCATAAGGCTAGTAGCAGCATGATGAGTGGATTTAGGTACGACGATTCTAAGTGAAATAAGTCACACAGAAAAAGACACTTATCATAAGATATCACTTATAGAGGGAATGTAAAAACCGCTACCCTTGAACTGAATTACAAAACAGAACAGAGTCACACGTTTAGAAAACACACTATGGCTGCTTAACGGGAAAGGTGAGGTGGGGTGATGCCTAAAACAAGGGTTTCAAATTAGCTCAGAGACCGTTCCATAAACCCAATATGTAATAGACAAGACCTACTCCTTGCTCAGTGATCTGGACTCAAAACCCCCTATTCACCGCCCAAGAATATATCTATCTGACTAGTAAGAATCTTAAAACCTATGTACTGATATCCCTCTGTAAGTGAGTCAAGTGGGTGTAAAGCGGCATAAACACAGCAGTGAAAAGCAGCTAAACCCCTTTATAAAAATCAATCACTTTTAAAAACCCGTGAAACAAAGACAGTGAAAGAGAGAGAAATTCTTACAAAATTCGTTCAAGGGCTGTGATGCCACCTGGATTGACCATATCTAGACCCACAGCTGATTGAGGCATAAGGGTGGACACTCTTGGGGCTGAGAGGTTTGGTGAGGTTGGGTGAGCAAATGCAGACCCTTTAGAGTAATACTGCGTGGTACCCATCCCATGGGTCCCAAATCTCCAGGTTCAAGGGCATCTTCCTACATCGAAAACATGCATGAGAATCCCAGAAGATGGTACATCGTGTGATCGGGAAAGGTTTCTAAAACGCACCTCATTTCTCATCTCCTTGTGCTCGGGTTCGCCATTCCAGCCGCTTTACTAGCAATCTCCCTCCTTGAGAATCAGCACCTTTAACCTCCTGTTCCGTACAGGTTGCAATTTGTCCTGAGGATGAACGGGAAGAGGGGGAACCAATGAGACACTAGCTCTAGGTGTGGGGACAGGCACAGGTCACTCTATTTTCCCATCAGGAAGAAGAATTAACCACAGCCTCAGCCTGCCGCCCGGGACCAGAATAGGGCCTGAAGCAATCCTGCGCTTTTGCGGCCAGCTCCCAAGAAAGCGAGTGGAAAAATGGAGCTCAGGGGCACTGCAATTCACAAACCTGCAGAGTTATAAATGATAACTCTCGTCCACAAATATATTGACGGAAGACAACAGAGAGGATTTGAAAGCAAGGCAGAATTGCAGGAAACAGATTTCAGGAGGTAGATTCGAATCGCCTTTAAAGCACGGGAAAAGCGGCAAAACCTCGACAATGATGCCCTTGGCCAAAAAGGGCGTATGCGTTTTTTCCTGAATATATTCAGGAAAAAACGCATACGCCCTTTTTGGCCAACCAAGCAACCTGGAAAGGCAAATCAGCGCTACAAAGAAGTCTCGCTTCCCATCGGTCAAAAGGGCCATGCTGAATAAAGTGTCAAAACCAGAAATGCAGGACAGGCCATGGAGAAACGGGAGCCTTGCTACGCTGATGGGCGGGATGTAAATTGCCAACAGCCACTCTGCAGAAGTGTACGGTGTGTCCTGAAACATCGAAAAAACTCAGCTTAGAGAGCATAGGGCACTTCCACTCACGGGCGTATAAATTGGGAATACTAAAAATCAGCAAGGCACAGGCACCCCAAAGTTTAGGGCTGCTCTGTTGACAAGAACCTCCACTTCATTACACCTTAAATATCCCAGGAAAGAGAAAAATGGATAAAGAAGTTGTGGTCCTTTTGTACAATGGAATATCACTCAGCCATGAAATCAACGTCATAAGGCTAGTAGCAGCATGATGAGTGGATTTAGGTACGACGATTCTAAGTGAAATAAGTCACACAGAAAAAGACACTTATCATAAGATATCACTTATAGAGGGAATGTAAAAACCGCTACCCTTGAACTGAATTACAAAACAGAACAGAGTCACACGTTTAGAAAACACATTATGGCTGCTTCACGGGTAAGGTGAGGTGGGGTGATGCATAAAACAAGGGTTTCAAATTAGCTCAGAGACCGTTCCATAAACCCAATATGTAATAGACAAGACCTACTCTTTGCTCAGTGATCTGGACTCAAAACCCCCTATTCACCGCCCAAGAATATATCTGACTAGTAAGACTCTTAAAACCTATGTACTGATATCCCTCTGTAAGTGAGTCAAGTGGGTGTAAAGCGGCATAAACACAGCAGTGAAAAGCAGCTAAACCCCTTTATAAAAATCAATCACTTTTAAAAACCCGTGAAACAAAGACAGTGAAAGAGAGAGAAATTCTTACAAAATTCGTTCAAGGGCTGTGATGCCACCTGGATTGACCATATCTAGACCCACAGCTGATTGAGGCATAAGGGTGGACACTCTTGGGGCTGAGAGGTTTGGTGAGGTTGGGTGAGCAAATGCAGACCCTTTAGAGTAATACTGCGTGGTACCCATCCCATGGGTCCCAAATCTCCAGGTTCAAGGGCATCTTCCTACATCGAAAACATGCATGAGAATCCCAGAAGATGGTACATCGTGTGATCGGGAAAGGTTTCTAAAACGCACCTCATTTCTCATCTCCTTGTGCTCGGGTTCGCCATTCCAGCCGCTTTACTAGCAATCTCCCTCCTTGAGAATCAGCACCTTTAACCTCCTGTTCCGTACAGGTTGCAATTTGTCCTGAGGATGAACGGGAAGAGGGGGAACCAATGAGACACTAGCTCTAGGTGTGGGGACAGGCACAGGTCACTCTATTTTCCCATCAGGAAGAAGAATTAACCACAGCCTCAGCCTGCCGCCCGGGACCAGAATAGGGCCTGAAGCAATCCTGCGCTTTTGCGGCCAGCTCCCAAGAAAGCGAGTTGAAAAATGGAGCTCAGGGGCACTGCAATTCACAAACCTGCAGAGTTATAAATGATAACTCTCGTCCACAAATATATTGACGGAAGACAACAGAGAGGATTTGAAAGCAAGGCAGAATTGCAGGAAACAGATTTCAGGAGGTAGATTCGAATCGCCTTTAAAGCACGGGAAAAGCGGCAAAACCTCGACAATGATGCCCTTGGCTAAAAAGGGCGTATGCGTTTTTTCCTGAATATATTCAGGAAAAAACGCATACGCCCTTTTTGGCCAACCAAGCAACCTGGAAAGGCAAATCAGCGCTACAAAGAAGTCTCGCTTCCCATCGGTCAAAAGGGCCATGCTGAATAAAGTGTCAAAACCAGAAATGCAGGACAGGCCATGGAGAAACGGGAGCCTTGCTACGCTGATGGGCGGGATGTAAATTGCCAACAGCCACTCTGCAGAAGTGTACGGTGTGTCCTGAAACATCGAAAAAACTCAGCTTAGAGAGCATAGGGCACTTCCACTCACGGGCGTATAAATTGGGAAAACTAAAAATCAGCAAGACACAGGCACCCCAAAGTTTAGGGCTGCTCTGTTGACAAGAACCTCCACTTCGTTACACCTTAAATATCCCAGGAAAGAGAAAAATGGATAAAGAAGTTGTGGTCCTTTTGTACAATGGAATATCACTCAGCCATGAAATCAACGTCATAAGGCTAGTAGCAGCATGATGAGTGGATTTAGGTACGACGATTCTAAGTGAAATAAGTCACACAGAAAAAGACACTTATCATAAGATATCACTTATAGAGGGAATGTAAAAACCGCTACCCTTGAACTGAATTACAAAACAGAACAGAGTCACACGTTTAGAAAACACACTATGGCTGCTTAACGGGAAAGGTGAGGTGGGGTGATGCCTAAAACAAGGGTTTCAAATTAGCTCAGAGACCGTTCCATAAACCCAATATGTAATAGACAAGACCTACTCCTTGCTCAGTGATCTGGACTCAAAACCCCCTATTCACCGCCCAAGAATATATCTGACTAGTAAGAATCTTAAAACCTATGTATTGATATCCCTCTGTATGTGAGTCAAGTGGGTGTAAAGCGGCATAAACACAGCAGTAAAAAACAGCTAAACCCCTTTATAAAAATCAATTACTTTTAAAAACCCGTGAAACAAAGACAGTGAAAGAGAGAGAAATTCTTACAAAATTCGTTCAAGGGCTGTGATGCCACCTGGATTGACCATATCTAGACCCACAGCTGATTGAGGCATAAGGGTGGACACTCTTGGGGTTGAGAGGTTTGGTGAGGTTGGGTGAGCAAACGCAGACCCTTTAGAGTAATACTGCGTGGTACCCATCCCATGGGTCCCAAATCTCCAGGTTCAAGGGCATCTTCCTACATCGAAAACATGCATGAGAATCCCAGAAGATGGTACACCGTGTGATCGGGAAAGGTTTCTAACACGCACCTCATTTCTCATCTCCTTGTGCTCGGGTTCGCCATTCCAGCCGCTTTACTAGCAATCTCCCTCCTTGGAGGATCAGCACCTTTAACCTCCTGTTCCGTACAGGTTGCAATTTGTCCTGAGGATGAACGGGAGGAGGGGGAACCAATGAGACACTAGCTCTAGGTGTTGGGACAGGCACAGGTCACTCTATTTTCCCATCAGGAAGAAGAATTAACCACAGCCTCAGCCTGCCGCCCGGGACCAGAATAGGGCCTGAAGCAATCCTGCGCTTTTGCGGCCAGCTCCCAAGAAAGCGAGTTGAAAAATGGAGCTCAGGGGCACTGCAATTCACAAACCTACAGAGTTATAAATGATAACTCTCGTCCACAAATATATTGACGGAAGACAACAAAGAGGATTTGAAAGCAAGGCAGAATTGCAGGAAACAGATTTCAGGAGGAAGATTCGAATCGCCTTTAAAGCACGGGAAAAGCGGCAAAACCTCGACAATGATGCCCTTGGCCAAAAAGGGCGTATGCGTTTTTTCCTGAATATATTCAGGAAAAAACGCATACGCCCTTTTTGGCCAACCAAGCAACCTGGAAAGGCAAATCAGCGCTACAAAGAAGTCTCGCTTCCCATCGGTCAAAAGGGCCATGCTGAATAAAGTGTCAAAACCAGAAATGCAGGACAGGCCATGGAGAAACGGGAGCCTTGCTACGCTGATGGGCGGGATGTAAATTGCCAACAGCCACTCTGCAGAAGTGTACGGTGTGTCCTGAAACATCGAAAACACTCAGCTTAGAGAGCATAGGGCACTTCCACTCACGGGCGTATAAATTGGGAAAACTAAAAATCAGCAAGGCACAGGCACCCCAAAGTTTAGGGCTGCTCTGTTGACAAGAACCTCCACTTCGTTACACCTTAAATATCCCAGGAAAGAGAAAAATGGATAAAGAAGTTGTGGTCCTTTTGTACAATGGAATATCACTCAGCCATGAAATCAACGTCATAAGGCTAGTAGCAGCATGATGAGTGGATTTAGGTACGACGATTCTAAGTGAAATAAGTCACACAGAAAAAGACACTTATCATAAGATATCACTTATAGAGGGAATGTAAAAACCGCTACCCTTGAACTGAATTACAAAACAGAACAGAGTCACACGTTTAGAAAACACACTATGGCTGCTTAACGGGTAAGGTGAGGTGGGGTGATGCCTAAAACAAGGGTTTCAAATTAGCTCAGAGACCGTTCCATAAACCCAATATGTAATAGACAAGACCTACTCTTTGCTCAGTGATCTGGACTCAAAACCCCCTATTCACCGCCCAAGAATATATCTGACTAGTAAGACTCTTAAAACCTATGTACTGATATCCCTCTGTAAGTGAGTCAAGTGGGTGTAAAGCGGCATAAACACAGCAGTGAAAAGCAGCTAAACCCCTTTATAAAAATCAATCACTTTTAAAAACCCGTGAAACAAAGACAGTGAAAGAGAGAGAAATTCTTACAAAATTCGTTCAAGGGCTGTGATGCCACCTGGATTGACCATATCTAGACCCACAGCTGATTGAGGCATAAGGGTGGACACTCTTGGGGCTGAGAGGTTTGGTGAGGTTGGGTGAGCAAATGCAGACCCTTTAGAGTAATACTGCGTGGTACCCATCCCATGGGTCCCAAATCTCCAGGTTCAAGGGCATCTTCCTACATCGAAAACATGCATGAGAATCCCAGAAGATGGTACATCGTGTGATCGGGAAAGGTTTCTAAAACGCACCTCATTTCTCATCTCCTTGTGCTCGGGTTCGCCATTCCAGCCGCTTTACTAGCAATCTCCCTCCTTGAGAATCAGCACCTTTAACCTCCTGTTCCGTACAGGTTGCAATTTGTCCTGAGGATGAACGGGAAGAGGGGGAACCAATGAGACACTAGCTCTAGGTGTGGGGACAGGCACAGGTCACTCTATTTTCCCATCAGGAAGAAGAATTAACCACAGCCTCAGCCTGCCGCCCGGGACCAGAATAGGGCCTGAAGCAATCCTGCGCTTTTGCGGCCAGCTCCCAAGAAAGCGAGTTGAAAAATGGAGCTCAGGGGCACTGCAATTCACAAACCTGCAGAGTTATAAATGATAACTCTCGTCCACAAATATATTGACGGAAGACAACAGAGAGGATTTGAAAGCAAGGCAGAATTGCAGGAAACAGATTTCAGGAGGTAGATTCGAATCGCCTTTAAAGCACGGGAAAAGCGGCAAAACCTCGACAATGATGCCCTTGGCTAAAAAGGGCGTATGCGTTTTTTCCTGAATATATTCAGGAAAAAACGCATACGCCCTTTTTGGCCAACCAAGCAACCTGGAAAGGCAAATCAGCGCTACAAAGAAGTCTCGCTTCCCATCGGTCAAAAGGGCCATGCTGAATAAAGTGTCAAAACCAGAAATGCAGGACAGGCCATGGAGAAACGGGAGCCTTGCTACGCTGATGGGCGGGATGTAAATTGCCAACAGCCACTCTGCAGAAGTGTACGGTGTGTCCTGAAACATCGAAAAAACTCAGCTTAGAGAGCATAGGGCACTTCCACTCACGGGCGTATAAATTGGGAAAACTAAAAATCAGCAAGGCACAGGCACCCCAAAGTTTAGGGCTGCTCTGTTGACAAGAACCTCCACTTCGTTACACCTTAAATATCCCAGGAAAGAGAAAAATGGATAAAGAAGTTGTGGTCCTTTTGTACAATGGAATATCACTCAGCCATGAAATCAACGTCATAAGGCTAGTAGCAGCATGATGAGTGGATTTAGGTACGACGATTCTAAGTGAAATAAGTCACACAGAAAAAGACACTTATCCTAAGATATCACTTATAGAGGGAATGTAAAAACCGCTACCCTTGAACTGAATTACAAAACAGAACAGAGTCACACGTTTAGAAAACACACTATGGCTGCTTAACGGGAAAGGTGAGGTGGGGTGATGCCTAAAACAAGGGTTTCAAATTAGCTCAGAGACCGTTCCATAAACCCAATATGTAATAGACAAGACCTACTCCTTGCTCAGTGATCTGGACTCAAAACCCCCTATTCACCGCCCAAGAATATATCTGACTAGTAAGAATCTTAAAACCTATGTACTGATAGCCCTCTGTAAGTGAGTCAAGTGGGTGTAAAGCGGCATAAACACAGCAGTGAAAAGCAGCTAAACCCCTTTATAAAAATCAATCACTTTTAAAAACCCGTGAAACAAAGACAGTGAAAGAGAGAGAAATTCTTACAAAATTCGTTCAAGGGCTGTGATGCCACCTGGATTGACCATATCTAGACCCACAGCTGATTGAGGCATAAGGGTGGACACTCTTGGGGCTGAGAGGTTTGGTGAGGTTGGGTGAGCAAATGCAGACCCTTTAGAGTAATACTGCGTGGTACCCATCCCATGGGTCCCAAATCTCCAGGTTCAAGGGCATCTTCCTACATCGAAAACATGCATGAGAATCCCAGAAGATGGTACATCGTGTGATCGGGAAAGGTTTCTAAAACGCACCTCATTTCTCATCTCCTTGTGCTCGGG
This sequence comes from Balaenoptera borealis, assembly GCF_965194805.1. Lineage (NCBI taxonomy): Eukaryota > Metazoa > Chordata > Mammalia > Artiodactyla > Balaenopteridae > Balaenoptera > Balaenoptera borealis. The sequence continues at coordinate 105,733 of NW_028123284.1, forward strand.
TTCGCCATTCCAGCCGCTTTACTAGCAATCTCCCTCCTTGAGAATCAGCACCTTTAACCTCCTGTTCCGTACAGGTTGCAATTTGTCCTGAGGATGAACGGGAAGAGGGGGAACCAATGAGACACTAGCTCTAGGTGTGGGGACAGGCACAGGTCACTCTATTTTCCCATCAGGAAGAAGAATTAACCACAGCCTCAGCCTGCCGCCCGGGACCAGAATAGGGCCTGAAGCAATCCTGCGCTTTTGCGGCCAGCTCCCAAGAAAGCGAGTTGAAAAATGGAGCTCAGGGGCACTGCAATTCACAAACCTGCAGAGTTATAAATGATAACTCTCGTCCACAAATATATTGACGGAAGACAACAGAGAGGATTTGAAAGCAAGGCAGAATTGCAGGAAACAGATTTCAGGAGGTAGATTCGAATCGCCTTTAAAGCACGGGAAAAGCGGCAAAACCTCGACAATGATGCCCTTGGCCAAAAAGGGCGTATGCGTTTTTTCCTGAATATATTCAGGAAAAAACGCATACGCCCTTTTTGGCCAACCAAGCAACCTGGAAAGGCAAATCAGCGCTACAAAGAAGTCTCGCTTCCCATCGGTCAAAAGGGCCATGCTGAATAAAGTGTCAAAACCAGAAATGCAGGACAGGCCATGGAGAAACGGGAGCCTTGCTACGCTGATGGGCGGGATGTAAATTGCCAACAGCCACTCTGCAGAAGTGTACGGTGTGTCCTGAAACATCGAAAAAACTCAGCTTAGAGAGCATAGGGCACTTCCACTCACGGGCGTATAAATTGGGAAAACTAAAAATCAGCAAGGCACAGGCACCCCAAAGTTTAGGGCTGCTCTGTTGACAAGAACCTCCACTTCGTTACACCTTAAATATCCCAGGAAAGAGAAAAATGGATAAAGAAGTTGTGGTCCTTTTGTACAATGGAATATCACTCAGTCATGAAATCAACGTCATAAGGCTAGTAGCAGCATGATGAGTGGATTTAGGTACGACGATTCTAAGTGAAATAAGTCACACAGAAAAAGACACTTATCATAAGATATCACTTATAGAGGGAATGTAAAAACCGCTACCCTTGAACTGAATTACAAAACAGAACAGAGTCACACGTTTAGAAAACACACTATGGCTGCTTAACGGGAAAGGTGAGGTGGGGTGATGCCTAAAACAAGGGTTTCAAATTAGCTCAGAGACCGTTCCATAAACCCAATATGTAATAGACAAGACCTACTCCTTGCTCAGTGATCTGGACTCAAAACCCCCTATTCACCGCCCAAGAATATATCTGACTAGTAAGAATCTTAAAACCTATGTACTGATAGCCCTCTGTAAGTGAGTCAAGTGGGTGTAAAGCGGCATAAACACAGCAGTGAAAAGCAGCTAAACCCCTTTATAAAAATCAATCACTTTTAAAAACCCGTGAAACAAAGACAGTGAAAGAGAGAGAAATTCTTACAAAATTCGTTCAAGGGCTGTGATGCCACCTGGATTGACCATATCTAGACCCACAGCTGATTGAGGCATAAGGGTGGACACTCTTGGGGCTGAGAGGTTTGGTGAGGTTGGGTGAGCAAATGCAGACCCTTTAGAGTAATACTGCGTGGTACCCATCCCATGGGTCCCAAATCTCCAGGTTCAAGGGCATCTTCCTACATCGAAAACATGCATGAGAATCCCAGAAGATGGTACATCGTGTGATCGGGAAAGGTTTCTAAAACGCACCTCATTTCTCATCTCCTTGTGCTCGGGTTCGCCATTCCAGCCGCTTTACTAGCAATCTCCCTCCTTGAGAATCAGCACCTTTAACCTCCTGTTCCGTACAGGTTGCAATTTGTCCTGAGGATGAACGGGAAGAGGGGGAACCAATGAGACACTAGCTCTAGGTGTGGGGACAGGCACAGGTCACTCTATTTTCCCATCAGGAAGAAGAATTAACCACAGCCTCAGCCTGCCGCCCGGGACCAGAATAGGGCCTGAAGCAATCCTGCGCTTTTGCGGCCAGCTCCCAAGAAAGCGAGTTGAAAAATGGAGCTCAGGGGCACTGCAATTCACAAACCTGCAGAGTTATAAATGATAACTCTCGTCCACAAATATATTGACGGAAGACAACAGAGAGGATTTGAAAGCAAGGCAGAATTGCAGGAAACAGATTTCAGGAGGTAGATTCGAATCGCCTTTAAAGCACGGGAAAAGCGGCAAAACCTCGACAATGATGCCCTTGGCCAAAAAGGGCGTATGCGTTTTTTCCTGAATATATTCAGGAAAAAACGCATACGCCCTTTTTGGCCAACCAAGCAACCTGGAAAGGCAAATCAGCGCTACAAAGAAGTCTCGCTTCCCATCGGTCAAAAGGGCCATGCTGAATAAAGTGTCAAAACCAGAAATGCAGGACAGGCCATGGAGAAACGGGAGCCTTGCTACGCTGATGGGCGGGATGTAAATTGCCAACAGCCACTCTGCAGAAGTGTACGGTGTGTCCTGAAACATCGAAAAAGCTCAGCTTAGAGAGCATAGGGCACTTCCACTCACGGGCGTATAAATTGGGAAAACTAAAAATCAGCAAGGCACAGGCACCCCAAAGTTTAGGGCTGCTCTGTTGACAAGAACCTCCACTTCGTTACACCTTAAATATCCCAGGAAAGAGAAAAATGGATAAAGAAGTTGTGGTCCTTTTGTACAATGGAATATCACTCAGCCATGAAATCAACGTCATAAGGCTAGTAGCAGCATGATGAGTGGATTTAGGTACGACGATTCTAAGTGAAATAAGTCACACAGAAAAAGACACTTATCATAAGATATCACTTATAGAGGGAATGTAAAAACCGCTACCCTTGAACTGAATTACAAAACAGAACAGAGTCACACGTTTAGAAAACACACTATGGCTGCTTAACGGGAAAGGTGAGGTGGGGTGATGCCTAAAACAAGGGTTTCAAATTAGCTCAGAGACCGTTCCATAAACCCAATATGTAATAGACAAGACGTACTCCTTGCTCAGTGATCTGGACTCAAAACCCCCTATTCACCGCCCAAGAATATATCTGACTAGTAAGAATCTTAAAACCTATGTACTGATATCCCTCTGTAAGTGAGTCAAGTGGGTGTAAAGCGGCATAAACACAGCAGTGAAAAGCAGCTAAACCCCTTTATAAAAATCAATCACTTTTAAAAACCCGTGAAACAAAGACAGTGAAAGAGAGAGAAATTCTTACAAAATTCGTTCAAGGGCTGTGATGCCACCTGGATTGACCATATCTAGACCCACAGCTGATTGAGGCATAAGGGTGGACACTCTTGGGGCTGAGAGGTTTGGTGAGGTTGGGTGAGCAAATGCAGACCCTTTAGAGTAATACTGCGTGGTACCCATCCCATGGGTCCCAAATCTCCAGGTTCAAGGGCATCTTCCTACATCGAAAACATGCATGAGAATCCCAGAAGATGGTACATCGTGTGATCGGGAAAGGTTTCTAAAACGCACCTCATTTCTCATCTCCTTGTGCTCGGGTTCGCCATTCCAGCCGCTTTACTAGCAATCTCCCTCCTTGAGAATCAGCACCTTTAACCTCCTGTTCCATACAGGTTGCAATTTGTCCTGAGGATGAACGGGAAGAGGGGGAACCAATGAGACACTAGCTCTAGGTGTGGGGACAGGCACAGGTCACTCTATTTTCCCATCAGGAAGAAGAATTAACCACAGCCTCAGCCTGCCGCCCGGGACCAGAATAGGGCCTGAAGCAATCCTGCGCTTTTGCGGCCAGCTCCCAAGAAAGCGAGTTGAAAAATGGAGCTCAGGGGCACTGCAATTCACAAACCTGCAGAGTTATAAATGATAACTCTCGTCCACAAATATATTGACGGAAGACAACAGAGAGGATTTGAAAGCAAGGCAGAATTGCAGGAAACAGATTTCAGGAGGTAGATTCGAATCGCCTTTAAAGCACGGGAAAAGCGGCAAAACCTCGACAATGATGCCCTTGGCCAAAAAGGGCGTATGCGTTTTTTCCTGAATATATTCAGGAAAAAACGCATACGCCCTTTTTGGCCAACCAAGCAACCTGGAAAGGCAAATCAGCGCTACAAAGAAGTCTCGCTTCCCATCGGTCAAAAGGGCCATGCTGAATAAAGTGTCAAAACCAGAAATGCAGGACAGGCCATGGAGAAACGGGAGCCTTGCTACGCTGATGGGCGGGATGTAAATTGCCAACAGCCACTCTGCAGAAGTGTACGGTGTGTCCTGAAACATCGAAAAAACTCAGCTTAGAGAGCATAGGGCACTTCCACTCACGGGCGTATAAATTGGGAAAACTAAAAATCAGCAAGGCACAGGCACCCCAAAGTTTAGGGCTGCTCTGTTGACAAGAACCTCCACTTCGTTACACCTTAAATATCCCAGGAAAGAGAAAAATGGATAAAGAAGTTGTGGTCCTTTTGTACAATGGAATATCACTCAGCCATGAAATCAACGTCATAAGGCTAGTAGCAGCATGATGAGTGGATTTAGGTACGACGATTCTAAGTGAAATAAGTCACACAGAAAAAGACACTTATCATAAGATATCACTTATAGAGGGAATGTAAAAACCGCTACCCTTGAACTGAATTACAAAACAGAACAGAGTCACACGTTTAGAAAACACACTATGGCTGCTTAACGGGAAAGGTGAGGTGGGGTGATGCCTAAAACAAGGGTTTCAAATTAGCTCAGAGACCGTTCCATAAACCCAATATGTAATAGACAAGACGTACTCCTTGCTCAGTGATCTGGACTCAAAACCCCCTATTCACCGCCCAAGAATATATCTGACTAGTAAGAATCTTAAAACCTATGTACTGATATCCCTCTGTAAGTGAGTCAAGTGGGTGTAAAGCGGCATAAACACAGCAGTGAAAAGCAGCTAAACCCCTTTATAAAAATCAATCACTTTTAAAAACCCGTGAAACAAAGACAGTGAAAGAGAGAGAAATTCTTACAAAATTCGTTCAAGGGCTGTGATGCCACCTGGATTGACCATATCTAGACCCACAGCTGATTGAGGCATAAGGGTGGACACTCTTGGGGCTGAGAGGTTTGGTGAGGTTGGGTGAGCAAATGCAGACCCTTTAGAGTAATACTGCGTGGTACCCATCCCATGGGTCCCAAATCTCCAGGTTCAAGGGCATCTTCCTACATCGAAAACATGCATGAGAATCCCAGAAGATGGTACATCGTGTGATCGGGAAAGGTTTCTAAAACGCACCTCATTTCTCATCTCCTTGTGCTCGGGTTCGCCATTCCAGCCGCTTTACTAGCAATCTCCCTCCTTGAGAATCAGCACCTTTAACCTCCTGTTCCGTACAGGTTGCAATTTGTCCTGAGGATGAACGGGAAGAGGGGGAACCAATGAGACACTAGCTCTAGGTGTGGGGACAGGCACAGGTCACTCTATTTTCCCATCAGGAAGAAGAATTAACCACAGCCTCAGCCTGCCGCCCGGGACCAGAATAGGGCCTGAAGCAATCCTGCGCTTTTGCGGCCAGCTCCCAAGAAAGCGAGTTGAAAAATGGAGCTCAGGGGCACTGCAATTCACAAACCTGCAGAGTTATAAATGATAACTCTCGTCCACAAATATATTGACGGAAGACAACAGAGAGGATTTGAAAGCAAGGCAGAATTGCAGGAAACAGATTTCAGGAGGTAGATTCGAATCGCCTTTAAAGCACGGGAAAAGCGGCAAAACCTCGACAATGATGCCCTTGGCCAAAAAGGGCGTATGCGTTTTTTCCTGAATATATTCAGGAAAAAACGCATACGCCCTTTTTGGCCAACCAAGCAACCTGGAAAGGCAAATCAGCGCTACAAAGAAGTCTCGCTTCCCATCGGTCAAAAGGGCCATGCTGAATAAAGTGTCAAAACCAGAAATGCAGGACAGGCCATGGAGAAACGGGAGCCTTGCTACGCTGATGGGCGGGATGTAAATTGCCAACAGCCACTCTGCAGAAGTGTACGGTGTGTCCTGAAACATCGAAAAAACTCAGCTTAGAGAGCATAGGGCACTTCCACTCACGGGCGTATAAATTGGGAAAACTAAAAATCAGCAAGGCACAGGCACCCCAAAGTTTAGGGCTGCTCTGTTGACAAGAACCTCCACTTCGTTACACCTTAAATATCCCAGGAAAGAGAAAAATGGATAAAGAAGTTGTGGTCCTTTTGTACAATGGAATATCACTCAGCCATGAAATCAACGTCATAAGGCTAGTAGCAGCATGATGAGTGGATTTAGGTACGACGATTCTAAGTGAAATAAGTCACACAGAAAAAGACACTTATCATAAGATATCACTTATAGAGGGAATGTAAAAACCGCTACCCTTGAACTGAATTACAAAACAGAACAGAGTCACACGTTTAGAAAACACACTATGGCTGCTTAACGGGAAAGGTGAGGTGGGGTGATGCCTAAAACAAGGGTTTCAAATTAGCTCAGAGACCGTTCCATAAACCCAATATGTAATAGACAAGACGTACTCCTTGCTCAGTGATCTGGACTCAAAACCCCCTATTCACCGCCCAAGAATATATCTGACTAGTAAGAATCTTAAAACCTATGTACTGATATCCCTCTGTAAGTGAGTCAAGTGGGTGTAAAGCGGCATAAACACAGCAGTGAAAAGCAGCTAAACCCCTTTATAAAAATCAATCACTTTTAAAAACCCGTGAAACAAAGACAGTGAAAGAGAGAGAAATTCTTACAAAATTCGTTCAAGGGCTGTGATGCCACCTGGATTGACCATATCTAGACCCACAGCTGATTGAGGCATAAGGGTGGACACTCTTGGGGCTGAGAGGTTTGGTGAGGTTGGGTGAGCAAATGCAGACCCTTTAGAGTAATACTGCGTGGTACCCATCCCATGGGTCCCAAATCTCCAGGTTCAAGGGCATCTTCCTACATCGAAAACATGCATGAGAATCCCAGAAGATGGTACATCGTGTGATCGGGAAAGGTTTCTAAAACGCACCTCATTTCTCATCTCCTTGTGCTCGGGTTCGCCATTCCAGCCGCTTTACTAGCAATCTCCCTCCTTGAGAATCAGCACCTTTAACCTCCTGTTCCGTACAGGTTGCAATTTGTCCTGAGGATGAACGGGAAGAGGGGGAACCAATGAGACACTAGCTCTAGGTGTGGGGACAGGCACAGGTCACTCTATTTTCCCATCAGGAAGAAGAATTAACCACAGCCTCAGCCTGCCGCCCGGGACCAGAATAGGGCCTGAAGCAATCCTGCGCTTTTGCGGCCAGCTCCCAAGAAAGCGAGTTGAAAAATGGAGCTCAGGGGCACTGCAATTCACAAACCTGCAGAGTTATAAATGATAACTCTCGTCCACAAATATATTGACGGAAGACAACAGAGAGGATTTGAAAGCAAGGCAGAATTGCAGGAAACAGATTTCAGGAGGTAGATTCGAATCGCCTTTAAAGCACGGGAAAAGCGGCAAAACCTCGACAATGATGCCCTTGGCCAAAAAGGGCGTATGCGTTTTTTCCTGAATATATTCAGGAAAAAACGCATACGCCCTTTTTGGCCAACCAAGCAACCTGGAAAGGCAAATCAGCGCTACAAAGAAGTCTCGCTTCCCATCGGTCAAAAGGGCCATGCTGAATAAAGTGTCAAAACCAGAAATGCAGGACAGGCCATGGAGAAACGGGAGCCTTGCTACGCTGATGGGCGGGATGTAAATTGCCAACAGCCACTCTGCAGAAGTGTACGGTGTGTCCTGAAACATCGAAAAAACTCAGCTTAGAGAGCATAGGGCACTTCCACTCACGGGCGTATAAATTGGGAAAACTAAAAATCAGCAAGGCACAGGCACCCCAAAGTTTAGGGCTGCTCTGTTGACAAGAACCTCCACTTCGTTACACCTTAAATATCCCAGGAAAGAGAAAAATGGATAAAGAAGTTGTGGTCCTTTTGTACAATGGAATATCACTCAGCCATGAAATCAACGTCATAAGGCTAGTAGCAGCATGATGAGTGGATTTAGGTACGACGATTCTAAGTGAAATAAGTCACACAGAAAAAGACACTTATCATAAGATATCACTTATAGAGGGAATGTAAAAACCGCTACCCTTGAACTGAATTACAAAACAGAACAGAGTCACACGTTTAGAAAACACACTATGGCTGCTTAACGGGTAAGGTGAGGTGGGGTGATGCCTAAAACAAGGGTTTCAAATTAGCTCAGAGACCGTTCCATAAACCCAATATGTAATAGACAAGACCTACTCTTTGCTCAGTGATCTGGACTCAAAACCCCCTATTCACCGCCCAAGAATATATCTGACTAGTAAGACTCTTAAAACCTATGTACTGATATCCCTCTGTAAGTGAGTCAAGTGGGTGTAAAGCGGCATAAACACAGCAGTGAAAAGCAGCTAAACCCCTTTATAAAAATCAATCACTTTTAAAAACCCGTGAAACAAAGACAGTGAAAGAGAGAGAAATTCTTACAAAATTCGTTCAAGGGCTGTGATGCCACCTGGATTGACCATATCTAGACCCACAGCTGATTGAGGCATAAGGGTGGACACTCTTGGGGCTGAGAGGTTTGGTGAGGTTGGGTGAGCAAATGCAGACCCTTTAGAGTAATACTGCGTGGTACCCATCCCATGGGTCCCAAATCTCCAGGTTCAAGGGCATCTTCCTACATCGAAAACATGCATGAGAATCCCAGAAGATGGTACATCGTGTGATCGGGAAAGGTTTCTAAAACGCACCTCATTTCTCATCTCCTTGTGCTCGGGTTCGCCATTCCAGCCGCTTTACTAGCAATCTCCCTCCTTGAGAATCAGCACCTTTAACCTCCTGTTCCGTACAGGTTGCAATTTGTCCTGAGGATGAACGGGAAGAGGGGGAACCAATGAGACACTAGCTCTAGGTGTGGGGACAGGCACAGGTCACTCTATTTTCCCATCAGGAAGAAGAATTAACCACAGCCTCAGCCTGCCGCCCGGGACCAGAATAGGGCCTGAAGCAATCCTGCGCTTTTGCGGCCAGCTCCCAAGAAAGCGAGTTGAAAAATGGAGCTCAGGGGCACTGCAATTCACAAACCTGCAGAGTTATAAATGATAACTCTCGTCCACAAATATATTGACGGAAGACAACAGAGAGGATTTGAAAGCAAGGCAGAATTGCAGGAAACAGATTTCAGGAGGTAGATTCGAATCGCCTTTAAAGCACGGGAAAAGCGGCAAAACCTCGACAATGATGCCCTTGGCCAAAAAGGGCGTATGCGTTTTTTCCTGAATATATTCAGGAAAAAACGCATACGCCCTTTTTGGCCAACCAAGCAACCTGGAAAGGCAAATCAGCGCTACAAAGAAGTCTCGCTTCCCATCGGTCAAAAGGGCCATGCTGAATAAAGTGTCAAAACCAGAAATGCAGGACAGGCCATGGAGAAACGGCAGCCTTGCTACGCTGATGGGCGGGATGTAAATTGCCAACAGCCACTCTGCAGAAGTGTACGGTGTGTCCTGAAACATCGAAAAAACTCAGCTTAGAGAGCATAGGGCACTTCCACTCACGGGCGTATAAATTGGGAAAACTAAAAATCAGCAAGGCACAGGCACCCCAAAGTTTAGGGCTGCTCTGTTGACAAGAACCTCCACTTCGTTACACCTTAAATATCCCAGGAAAGAGAAAAATGGATAAAGAAGTTGTGGTCCTTTTGTACAATGGAATATCACTCAGCCATGAAATCAACGTCATAAGGCTAGTAGCAGCATGATGAGTGGATTTAGGTACGACGATTCTAAGTGAAATAAGTCACACAGAAAAAGACACTTATCATAAGATATCACTTATAGAGGGAATGTAAAAACCGCTACCCTTGAACTGAATTACAAAACAGAACAGAGTCACACGTTTAGAAAACACACTATGGCTGCTTAACGGGAAAGGTGAGGTGGGGTGATGCCTAAAACAAGGGTTTCAAATTAGCTCAGAGACCGTTCCATAAACCCAATATGTAATAGACAAGACGTACTCCTTGCTCAGTGATCTGGACTCAAAACCCCCTATTCACCGCCCAAGAATATATCTGACTAGTAAGAATCTTAAAACCTATGTACTGATATCCCTCTGTAAGTGAGTCAAGTGGGTGTAAAGCGGCATAAACACAGCAGTGAAAAGCAGCTAAACCCCTTTATAAAAATCAATCACTTTTAAAAACCCGTGAAACAAAGACAGTGAAAGAGAGAGAAATTCTTACAAAATTCGTTCAAGGGCTGTGATGCCACCTGGATTGACCATATCTAGACCCACAGCTGATTGAGGCATAAGGGTGGACACTCTTGGGGCTGAGAGGTTTGGTGAGGTTGGGTGAGCAAATGCAGACCCTTTAGAGTAATACTGCGTGGTACCCATCCCATGGGTCCCAAATCTCCAGGTTCAAGGGCATCTTCCTACATCGAAAACATGCATGAGAATCCCAGAAGATGGTACATCGTGTGATCGGGAAAGGTTTCTAAAACGCACCTCATTTCTCATCTCCTTGTGCTCGGGTTCGCCATTCCAGCCGCTTTACTAGCAATCTCCCTCCTTGAGAATCAGCACCTTTAACCTCCTGTTCCGTACAGGTTGCAATTTGTCCTGAGGATGAACGGGAAGAGGGGGAACCAATGAGACACTAGCTCTAGGTGTGGGGACAGGCACAGGTCACTCTATTTTCCCATCAGGAAGAAGAATTAACCACAGCCTCAGCCTGCCGCCCGGGACCAGAATAGGGCCTGAAGCAATCCTGCGCTTTTGCGGCCAGCTCCCAAGAAAGCGAGTTGAAAAATGGAGCTCAGGGGCACTGCAATTCACAAACCTGCAGAGTTATAAATGATAACTCTCGTCCACAAATATATTGACGGAAGACAACAGAGAGGATTTGAAAGCAAGGCAGAATTGCAGGAAACAGATTTCAGGAGGTAGATTCGAATCGCCTTTAAAGCACGGGAAAAGCGGCAAAACCTCGACAATGATGCCCTTGGCCAAAAAGGGCGTATGCGTTTTTTCCTGAATATATTCAGGAAAAAACGCATACGCCCTTTTTGGCCAACCAAGCAACCTGGAAAGACAAATCAGCGCTACAAAGAAGTCTCGCTTCCCATCGGTCAAAAGGGCCATGCTGAATAAAGTGTCAAAACCAGAAATGCAGGACAGGCCATGGAGAAACGGGAGCCTTGCTACGCTGATGGGCGGGATGTAAATTGCCAACAGCCACTCTGCAGAAGTGTACGGTGTGTCCTGAAACATCGAAAAAACTCAGCTTAGAGAGCATAGGGCACTTCCACTCACGGGCGTATAAATTGGGAAAACTAAAAATCAGCAAGACACAGGCACCCCAAAGTTTAGGGCTGCTCTGTTGACAAGAACCTCCACTTCGTTACACCTTAAATATCCCAGGAAAGAGAAAAATGGATAAAGAAGTTGTGGTCCTTTTGTACAATGGAATATCACTCAGCCATGAAATCAACGTCATAAGGCTAGTAGCAGCATGATGAGTGGATTTAGGTACGACGATTCTAAGTGAAATAAGTCACACAGAAAAAGACACTTATCCTAAGATATCACTTATAGAGGGAATGTAAAAACCGCTACCCTTGAACTGAATTACAAAACAGAACAGAGTCACACGTTTAGAAAACACACTATGGCTGCTTAACGGGAAAGGTGAGGTGGGGTGATGCCTAAAACAAGGGTTTCAAATTAGCTCAGAGACCGTTCCATAAACCCAATATGTAATAGACAAGACCTACTCCTTGCTCAGTGATCTGGACTCAAAACCCCCTATTCACCGCCCAAGAATATATCTGACTAGTAAGAATCTTAAAACCTATGTACTGATATCCCTCTGTAAGTGAGTCAAGTGGGTGTAAAGCGGCATAAACACAGCAGTGAAAAGCAGCTAAACCCCTTTATAAAAATCAATCACTTTTAAAAACCCGTGAAACAAAGACAGTGAAAGAGAGAGAAATTCTTACAAAATTCGTTCAAGGGCTGTGATGCCACCTGGATTGACCATATCTAGACCCACAGCTGATTGAGGCATAAGGGTGGACACTCTTGGGGCTGAGAGGTTTGGTGAGGTTGGGTGAGCAAATGCAGACCCTTTAGAGTAATACTGCGTGGTACCCATCCCATGGGTCCCAAATCTCCAGGTTCAAGGGCATCTTCCTACATCGAAAACATGCATGAGAATCCCAGAAGATGGTACATCGTGTGATCGGGAAAGGTTTCTAAAACGCACCTCATTTCTCATCTCCTTGTGCTCGGGTTCGCCATTCCAGCCGCTTTACTAGCAATCTCCCTCCTTGAGAATCAGCACCTTTAACCTCCTGTTCCGTACAGGTTGCAATTTGTCCTGAGGATGAACGGGAAGAGGGGGAACCAATGAGACACTAGCTCTAGGTGTGGGGACAGGCACAGGTCACTCTATTTTCCCATCAGGAAGAAGAATTAACCACAGCCTCAGCCTGCCGCCCGGGACCAGAATAGGGCCTGAAGCAATCCTGCGCTTTTGCGGCCAGCTCCCAAGAAAGCGAGTTGAAAAATGGAGCTCAGGGGCACTGCAATTCACAAACCTGCAGAGTTATAAATGATAACTCTCGTCCACAAATATATTGACGGAAGACAACAGAGAGGATTTGAAAGCAAGGCAGAATTGCAGGAAACAGATTTCAGGAGGTAGATTCGAATCGCCTTTAAAGCACGGGAAAAGCGGCAAAACCTCGACAATGATGCCCTTGGCTAAAAAGGGCGTATGCGTTTTTTCCTGAATATATTCAGGAAAAAACGCATACGCCCTTTTTGGCCAACCAAGCAACCTGGAAAGACAAATCAGCGCTACAAAGAAGTCTCGCTTCCCATCGGTCAAAAGGGCCATGCTGAATAAAGTGTCAAAACCAGAAATGCAGGACAGGCCATGGAGAAACGGGAGCCTTGCTACGCTGATGGGCGGGATGTAAATTGCCAACAGCCACTCTGCAGAAGTGTACGGTGTGTCCTGAAACATCGAAAAAACTCAGCTTAGAGAGCATAGGGCACTTCCACTCACGGGCGTATAAATTGGGAAAACTAAAAATCAGCAAGACACAGGCACCCCAAAGTTTAGGGCTGCTCTGTTGACAAGAACCTCCACTTCGTTACACCTTAAATATCCCAGGAAAGAGAAAAATGGATAAAGAAGTTGTGGTCCTTTTGTACAATGGAATATCACTCAGCCATGAAATCAACGTCATAAGGCTAGTAGCAGCATGATGAGTGGATTTAGGTACGACGATTCTAAGTGAAATAAGTCACACAGAAAAAGACACTTATCCTAAGATATCACTTATAGAGGGAATGTAAAAACCGCTACCCTTGAACTGAATTACAAAACAGAACAGAGTCACACGTTTAGAAAACACACTATGGCTGCTTAACGGGAAAGGTGAGGTGGGGTGATGCCTAAAACAAGGGTTTCAAATTAGCTCAGAGACCGTTCCATAAACCCAATATGTAATAGACAAGACCTACTCCTTGCTCAGTGATCTGGACTCAAAACCCCCTATTCACCGCCCAAGAATATATCTGACTAGTAAGAATCTTAAAACCTATGTACTGATATCCCTCTGTAAGTGAGTCAAGTGGGTGTAAAGCGGCATAAACACAGCAGTGAAAAGCAGCTAAACCCCTTTATAAAAATCAATCACTTTTAAAAACCCGTGAAACAAAGACAGTGAAAGAGAGAGAAATTCTTACAAAATTCGTTCAAGGGCTGTGATGCCACCTGGATTGACCATATCTAGACCCACAGCTGATTGAGGCATAAGGGTGGACACTCTTGGGGCTGAGAGGTTTGGTGAGGTTGGGTGAGCAAATGCAGACCCTTTAGAGTAATACTGCGTGGTACCCATCCCATGGGTCCCAAATCTCCAGGTTCAAGGGCATCTTCCTACATCGAAAACATGCATGAGAATCCCAGAAGATGGTACATCGTGTGATCGGGAAAGGTTTCTAAAACGCACCTCATTTCTCATCTCCTTGTGCTCGGGTTCGCCATTCCAGCCGCTTTACTAGCAATCTCCCTCCTTGAGAATCAGCACCTTTAACCTCCTGTTCCGTACAGGTTGCAATTTGTCCTGAGGATGAACGGGAAGAGGGGGAACCAATGAGACACTAGCTCTAGGTGTGGGGACAGGCACAGGTCACTCTATTTTCCCATCAGGAAGAAGAATTAACCACAGCCTCAGCCTGCCGCCCGGGACCAGAATAGGGCCTGAAGCAATCCTGCGCTTTTGCGGCCAGCTCCCAAGAAAGCGAGTTGAAAAATGGAGCTCAGGGGCACTGCAATTCACAAACCTGCAGAGTTATAAATGATAACTCTCGTCCACAAATATATTGACGGAAGACAACAGAGAGGATTTGAAAGCAAGGCAGAATTGCAGGAAACAGATTTCAGGAGGTAGATTCGAATCGCCTTTAAAGCACGGGAAAAGCGGCAAAACCTCGACAATGATGCCCTTGGCCAAAAAGGGCGTATGCGTTTTTTCCTGAATATATTCAGGAAAAAACGCATACGCCCTTTTTGGCCAACCAAGCAACCTGGAAAGGCAAATCAGCGCTACAAAGAAGTCTCGCTTCCCATCGGTCAAAAGGGCCATGCTGAATAAAGTGTCAAAACCAGAAATGCAGGACAGGCCATGGAGAAACGGGAGCCTTGCTACGCTGATGGGCGGGATGTAAATTGCCAACAGCCACTCTGCAGAAGTGTACGGTGTGTCCTGAAACATCGAAAAAACTCAGCTTAGAGAGCATAGGGCACTTCCACTCACGGGCGTATAAATTGGGAAAACTAAAAATCAGCAAGGCACAGGCACCCCAAAGTTTAGGGCTGCTCTGTTGACAAGAACCTCCACTTCGTTACACCTTAAATATCCCAGGAAAGAGAAAAATGGATAAAGAAGTTGTGGTCCTTTTGTACAATGGAATATCACTCAGCCATGAAATCAACGTCATAAGGCTAGTAGCAGCATGATGAGTGGATTTAGGTACGACGATTCTAAGTGAAATAAGTCACACAGAAAAAGACACTTATCATAAGATATCACTTATAGAGGGAATGTAAAAACCGCTACCCTTGAACTGAATTACAAAACAGAACAGAGTCACACGTTTAGAAAACACACTATGGCTGCTTAACGGGAAAGGTGAGGTGGGGTGATGCCTAAAACAAGGGTTTCAAATTAGCTCAGAGACCGTTCCATAAACCCAATATGTAATAGACAAGACGTACTCCTTGCTCAGTGATCTGGACTCAAAACCCCCTATTCACCGCCCAAGAATATATCTGACTAGTAAGAATCTTAAAACCTATGTACTGATATCCCTCTGTAAGTGAGTCAAGTGGGTGTAAAGCGGCATAAACACAGCAGTGAAAAGCAGCTAAACCCCTTTATAAAAATCAATCACTTTTAAAAACCCGTGAAACAAAGACAGTGAAAGAGAGAGAAATTCTTACAAAATTCGTTCAAGGGCTGTGATGCCACCTGGATTGACCATATCTAGACCCACAGCTGATTGAGGCATAAGGGTGGACACTCTTGGGGCTGAGAGGTTTGGTGAGGTTGGGTGAGCAAATGCAGACCCTTTAGAGTAATACTGTGTGGTACCCATCCCATGGGTCCCAAATCTCCAGGTTCAAGGGCATCTTCCTACATCGAAAACATGCATGAGAATCCCAGAAGATGGTACATCGTGTGATCGGGAAAGGTTTCTAAAACGCACCTCATTTCTCATCTCCTTGTGCTCGGGTTCGCCATTCCAGCCGCTTTACTAGCAATCTCCCTCCTTGAGAATCAGCACCTTTAACCTCCTGTTCCATACAGGTTGCAATTTGTCCTGAGGATGAACGGGAAGAGGGGGAACCAATGAGACACTAGCTCTAGGTGTGGGGACAGGCACAGGTCACTCTATTTTCCCATCAGGAAGAAGAATTAACCACAGCCTCAGCCTGCCGCCCGGGACCAGAATAGGGCCTGAAGCAATCCTGCGCTTTTGCGGCCAGCTCCCAAGAAAGCGAGTTGAAAAATGGAGCTCAGGGGCACTGCAATTCACAAACCTGCAGAGTTATAAATGATAACTCTCGTCCACAAATATATTGACGGAAGACAACAGAGAGGATTTGAAAGCAAGGCAGAATTGCAGGAAACAGATTTCAGGAGGTAGATTCGAATCGCCTTTAAAGCACGGGAAAAGCGGCAAAACCTCGACAATGATGCCCTTGGCCAAAAAGGGCGTATGCGTTTTTTCCTGAATATATTCAGGAAAAAACGCATACGCCCTTTTTGGCCAACCAAGCAACCTGGAAAGGCAAATCAGCGCTACAAAGAAGTCTCGCTTCCCATCGGTCAAAAGGGCCATGCTGAATAAAGTGTCAAAACCAGAAATGCAGGACAGGCCATGGAGAAACGGGAGCCTTGCTACGCTGATGGGCGGGATGTAAATTGCCAACAGCCACTCTGCAGAAGTGTACGGTGTGTCCTGAAACATCGAAAAAACTCAGCTTAGAGAGCATAGGGCACTTCCACTCACGGGCGTATAAATTGGGAAAACTAAAAATCAGCAAGGCACAGGCACCCCAAAGTTTAGGGCTGCTCTGTTGACAAGAACCTCCACTTCGTTACACCTTAAATATCCCAGGAAAGAGAAAAATGGATAAAGAAGTTGTGGTCCTTTTGTACAATGGAATATCACTCAGTCATGAAATCAACGTCATAAGGCTAGTAGCAGCATGATGAGTGGATTTAGGTACGACGATTCTAAGTGAAATAAGTCACACAGAAAAAGACACTTATCATAAGATATCACTTATAGAGGGAATGTAAAAACCGCTACCCTTGAACTGAATTACAAAACAGAACAGAGTCACACGTTTAGAAAACACACTATGGCTGCTTAACGGGAAAGGTGAGGTGGGGTGATGCCTAAAACAAGGGTTTCAAATTAGCTCAGAGACCGTTCCATAAACCCAATATGTAATAGACAAGACCTACACCTTGCTCAGTGATCTGGACTCAAAACCCCCTATTCACCGCCCAAGAATATATCTATCTGACTAGTAAGAATCTTAAAACCTATGTACTGATATCCCTCTGTAAGTGAGTCAAGTGGGTGTAAAGCGGCATAAACACAGCAGTGAAAAGCAGCTAAACCCCTTTATAAAAATCAATCACTTTTAAAAACCCGTGAAACAAAGACAGTGAAAGAGAGAGAAATTCTTACAAAATTCGTTCAAGGGCTGTGATGCCACCTGGATTGACCATATCTAGACCCACAGCTGATTGAGGCATAAGGGTGGACACTCTTGGGGCTGAGAGGTTTGGTGAGGTTGGGTGAGCAAATGCAGACCCTTTAGAGTAATACTGTGTGGTACCCATCCCATGGGTCCCAAATCTCCAGGTTCAAGGGCATCTTCCTACATCGAAAACATGCATGAGAATCCCAGAAGATGGTACATCGTGTGATCGGGAAAGGTTTCTAAAACGCACCTCATTTCTCATCTCCTTGTGCTCGGGTTCGCCATTCCAGCCGCTTTACTAGCAATCTCCCTCCTTGAGAATCAGCACCTTTAACCTCCTGTTCCGTACAGGTTGCAATTTGTCCTGAGGATGAACGGGAAGAGGGGGAACCAATGAGACACTAGCTCTAGGTGTTGGGACAGGCACAGGTCACTTTATTTTCCCATCAGGAAGAAGAATTAACCACAGCCTCAGCCTGCCGCCCGGGACCAGAATAGGGCCTGAAGCAATCCTGCGCTTTTGCGGCCAGCTCCCAAGAAAGCGAGTTGAAAAATGGAGCTCAGGGGCACTGCAATTCACAAACCTGCAGAGTTATAAATGATAACTCTCGTCCACAAATATATTGACGGAAGACAACAGAGAGGATTTGAAAGCAAGGCAGAATTGCAGGAAACAGATTTCAGGAGGTAGATTCGAATCGCCTTTAAAGCACGGGAAAAGCGGCAAAACCTCGACAATGATGCCCTTGGCCAAAAAGGGCGTATGTGTTTTTTCCTGAATATATTCAGGAAAAAACGCATACGCCCTTTTTGGCCAACCAAGCAACCTGGAAAGGCAAATCAGCGCTACAAAGAAGTCTCGCTTCCCATCGGTCAAAAGGGCCATGCTGAATAAAGTGTCAAAACCAGAAATGCAGGACAGGCCATGGAGAAACGGGAGCCTTGCTACGCTGATGGGCGGGATGTAAATTGCCAACAGCCACTCTGCAGAAGTGTACGGTGTGTCCTGAAACATCGAAAAAACTCAGCTTAGAGAGCATAGGGCACTTCCACTCACGGGCGTATAAATTGGGAAAACTAAAAATCAGCAAGACACAGGCACCCCAAAGTTTAGGGCTGCTCTGTTGACAAGAACCTCCACTTCGTTACACCTTAAATATCCCAGGAAAGAGAAAAATGGATAAAGAAGTTGTGGTCCTTTTGTACAATGGAATATCACTCAGCCATGAAATCAACGTCATAAGGCTAGTAGCAGCATGATGAGTGGATTTAGGTACGACGATTCTAAGTGAAATAAGTCACACAGAAAAAGACACTTATCATAAGATATCACTTATAGAGGGAATGTAAAAACCGCTACCCTTGAACTGAATTACAAAACAGAACAGAGTCACACGTTTAGAAAACACACTATGGCTGCTTAACGGGAAAGGTGAGGTGGGGTGATGCCTAAAACAAGGGTTTCAAATTAGCTCAGAGACCGTTCCATAAACCCAATATGTAATAGACAAGACCTACTCCTTGCTCAGTGATCTGGACTCAAAACCCCCTATTCACCGCCCAAGAATATATCTGACTAGTAAGAATCTTAAAACCTATGTACTGATATCCCTCTGTAAGTGAGTCAAGTGGGTGTAAAGCGGCATAAACACAGCAGTGAAAAGCAGCTAAACCCCTTTATAAAAATCAATCACTTTTAAAAACCCGTGAAACAAAGACAGTGAAAGAGAGAGAAATTCTTACAAAATTCGTTCAAGGGCTGTGATGCCACCTGGATTGACCATATCTAGACCCACAGCTGATTGAGGCATAAGGGTGGACACTCTTGGGGCTGAGAGGTTTGGTGAGGTTGGGTGAGCAAATGCAGACCCTTTAGAGTAATACTGCGTGGTACCCATCCCATGGGTCCCAAATCTCCAGGTTCAAGGGCATCTTCCTACATCGAAAACATGCATGAGAATCCCAGAAGATGGTACATCGTGTGATCGGGAAAGGTTTCTAAAACGCACCTCATTTCTCATCTCCTTGTGCTCGGGTTCGCCATTCCAGCCGCTTTACTAGCAATCTCCCTCCTTGAGAATCAGCACCTTTAACCTCCTGTTCCGTACAGGTTGCAATTTGTCCTGAGGATGAACGGGAAGAGGGGGAACCAATGAGACACTAGCTCTAGGTGTGGGGACAGGCACAGGTCACTCTATTTTCCCATCAGGAAGAAGAATTAACCACAGCCTCAGCCTGCCGCCCGGGACCAGAATAGGGCCTGAAGCAATCCTGCGCTTTTGCGGCCAGCTCCCAAGAAAGCGAGTTGAAAAATGGAGCTCAGGGGCACTGCAATTCACAAACCTGCAGAGTTATAAATGATAACTCTCGTCCACAAATATATTGACGGAAGACAACAGAGAGGATTTGAAAGCAAGGCAGAATTGCAGGAAACAGATTTCAGGAGGTAGATTCGAATCGCCTTTAAAGCACGGGAAAAGCGGCAAAACCTCGACAATGATGCCCTTGGCTAAAAAGGGCGTATGCGTTTTTTCCTGAATATATTCAGGAAAAAACGCATACGCCCTTTTTGGCCAACCAAGCAACCTGGAAAGACAAATCAGCGCTACAAAGAAGTCTCGCTTCCCATCGGTCAAAAGGGCCATGCTGAATAAAGTGTCAAAACCAGAAATGCAGGACAGGCCATGGAGAAACGGGAGCCTTGCTACGCTGATGGGCGGGATGTAAATTGCCAACAGCCACTCTGCAGAAGTGTACGGTGTGTCCTGAAACATCGAAAAAACTCAGCTTAGAGAGCATAGGGCACTTCCACTCACGGGCGTATAAATTGGGAAAACTAAAAATCAGCAAGACACAGGCACCCCAAAGTTTAGGGCTGCTCTGTTGACAAGAACCTCCACTTCGTTACACCTTAAATATCCCAGGAAAGAGAAAAATGGATAAAGAAGTTGTGGTCCTTTTGTACAATGGAATATCACTCAGCCATGAAATCAACGTCATAAGGCTAGTAGCAGCATGATGAGTGGATTTAGGTACGACGATTCTAAGTGAAATAAGTCACACAGAAAAAGACACTTATCATAAGATATCACTTATAGAGGGAATGTAAAAACCGCTACCCTTGAACTGAATTACAAAACAGAACAGAGTCACACGTTTAGAAAACACACTATGGCTGCTTAACGGGAAAGGTGAGGTGGGGTGATGCCTAAAACAAGGGTTTCAAATTAGCTCAGAGACCGTTCCATAAACCCAATATGTAATAGACAAGACCTACTCCTTGCTCAGTGATCTGGACTCAAAACCCCCTATTCACCGCCCAAGAATATATCTGACTAGTAAGAATCTTAAAACCTATGTACTGATATCCCTCTGTAAGTGAGTCAAGTGGGTGTAAAGCGGCATAAACACAGCAGTGAAAAGCAGCTAAACCCCTTTATAAAAATCAATCACTTTTAAAAACCCGTGAAACAAAGACAGTGAAAGAGAGAGAAATTCTTACAAAATTCGTTCAAGGGCTGTGATGCCACCTGGATTGACCATATCTAGACCCACAGCTGATTGAGGCATAAGGGTGGACACTCTTGGGGCTGAGAGGTTTGGTGAGGTTGGGTGAGCAAATGCAGACCCTTTAGAGTAATACTGCGTGGTACCCATCCCATGGGTCCCAAATCTCCAGGTTCAAGGGCATCTTCCTACATCGAAAACATGCATGAGAATCCCAGAAGATGGTACATCGTGTGATCGGGAAAGGTTTCTAAAACGCACCTCATTTCTCATCTCCTTGTGCTCGGGTTCGCCATTCCAGCCGCTTTACTAGCAATCTCCCTCCTTGAGAATCAGCACCTTTAACCTCCTGTTCCATACAGGTTGCAATTTGTCCTGAGGATGAACGGGAAGAGGGGGAACCAATGAGACACTAGCTCTAGGTGTGGGGACAGGCACAGGTCACTCTATTTTCCCATCAGGAAGAAGAATTAACCACAGCCTCAGCCTGCCGCCCGGGACCAGAATAGGGCCTGAAGCAATCCTGCGCTTTTGCGGCCAGCTCCCAAGAAAGCGAGTTGAAAAATGGAGCTCAGGGGCACTGCAATTCACAAACCTGCAGAGTTATAAATGATAACTCTCGTCCACAAATATATTGACGGAAGACAACAGAGAGGATTTGAAAGCAAGGCAGAATTGCAGGAAACAGATTTCAGGAGGTAGATTCGAATCGCCTTTAAAGCACGGGAAAAGCGGCAAAACCTCGACAATGATGCCCTTGGCCAAAAAGGGCGTATGCGTTTTTTCCTGAATATATTCAGGAAAAAACGCATACGCCCTTTTTGGCCAACCAAGCAACCTGGAAAGGCAAATCAGCGCTACAAAGAAGTCTCGCTTCCCATCGGTCAAAAGGGCCATGCTGAATAAAGTGTCAAAACCAGAAATGCAGGACAGGCCATGGAGAAACGGGAGCCTTGCTACGCTGATGGGCGGGATGTAAATTGCCAACAGCCACTCTGCAGAAGTGTACGGTGTGTCCTGAAACATCGAAAAAACTCAGCTTAGAGAGCATAGGGCACTTCCACTCACGGGCGTATAAATTGGGAAAACTAAAAATCAGCAAGGCACAGGCACCCCAAAGTTTAGGGCTGCTCTGTTGACAAGAACCTCCACTTCGTTACACCTTAAATATCCCAGGAAAGAGAAAAATGGATAAAGAAGTTGTGGTCCTTTTGTACAATGGAATATCACTCAGCCATGAAATCAACGTCATAAGGCTAGTAGCAGCATGATGAGTGGATTTAGGTACGACGATTCTAAGTGAAATAAGTCACACAGAAAAAGACACTTATCATAAGATATCACTTATAGAGGGAATGTAAAAACCGCTACCCTTGAACTGAATTACAAAACAGAACAGAGTCACACGTTTAGAAAACACACTATGGCTGCTTAACGGGAAAGGTGAGGTGGGGTGATGCCTAAAACAAGGGTTTCAAATTAGCTCAGAGACCGTTCCATAAACCCAATATGTAATAGACAAGACGTACTCCTTGCTCAGTGATCTGGACTCAAAACCCCCTATTCACCGCCCAAGAATATATCTGACTAGTAAGAATCTTAAAACCTATGTACTGATATCCCTCTCTAAGTGAGTCAAGTGGGTGTAAAGCGGCATAAACACAGCAGTGAAAAGCAGCTAAACCCCTTTATAAAAATCAATCACTTTTAAAAACCCGTGAAACAAAGACAGTGAAAGAGAGAGAAATTCTTACAAAATTCGTTCAAGGGCTGTGATGCCACCTGGATTGACCATATCTAGACCCACAGCTGATTGAGGCATAAGGGTGGACACTCTTGGGGCTGAGAGGTTTGGTGAGGTTGGGTGAGCAAATGCAGACCCTTTAGAGTAATACTGCGTGGTACCCATCCCATGGGTCCCAAATCTCCAGGTTCAAGGGCATCTTCCTACATCGAAAACATGCATGAGAATCCCAGAAGATGGTACATCGTGTGATCGGGAAAGGTTTCTAAAACGCACCTCATTTCTCATCTCCTTGTGCTCGGGTTCGCCATTCCAGCCGCTTTACTAGCAATCTCCCTCCTTGAGAATCAGCACCTTTAACCTCCTGTTCCGTACAGGTTGCAATTTGTCCTGAGGATGAACGGGAAGAGGGGGAACCAATGAGACACTAGCTCTAGGTGTGGGGACAGGCACAGGTCACTCTATTTTCCCATCAGGGAGAAGAATTAACCACAGGCTCAGCCTGCCGCCCGGGACCAGAATAGGGCCTGAAGCAATCCTGCGCTTTTGCGGCCAGCTCCCAAGAAAGCGAGTTGAAAAATGGAGCTCAGGGGCACTGCAATTCACAAACCTGCAGAGTTATAAATGATAACTCTCGTCCACAAATATATTGACGGAAGACAACAGAGAGGATTTGAAAGCAAGGCAGAATTGCAGGAAACAGATTTCAGGAGGTAGATTCGAATCGCCTTTAAAGCACGGGAAAAGCGGCAAAACCTCGACAATGATGCCCTTGGCCAAAAAGGGCGTATGCGTTTTTTCCTGAATATATTCAGGAAAAAACGCATACGCCCTTTTTGGCCAACCAAGCAACCTGGAAAGGCAAATCAGCGCTACAAAGAAGTCTCGCTTCCCATCGGTCAAAAGGGCCATGCTGAATAAAGTGTCAAAACCAGAAATGCAGGACAGGCCATGGAGAAACGGGAGCCTTGCTACGCTGATGGGCGGGATGTAAATTGCCAACAGCCACTCTGCAGAAGTGTACGGTGTGTCCTGAAACATCGAAAAAACTCAGCTTAGAGAGCATAGGGCACTTCCACTCACGGGCGTATAAATTGGGAAAACTAAAAATCAGCAAGACACAGGCACCCCAAAGTTTAGGGCTGCTCTGTTGACAAGAACCTCCACTTCGTTACACCTTAAATATCCCAGGAAAGAGAAAAATGGATAAAGAAGTTGTGGTCCTTTTGTACAATGGAATATCACTCAGCCATGAAATCAACGTCATAAGGCTAGTAGCAGCATGATGAGTGGATTTAGGTACGACGATTCTAAGTGAAATAAGTCACACAGAAAAAGACACTTATCATAAGATAGCACTTATAGAGGGAATGTAAAAACCGCTACCCTTGAACTGAATTACAAAACAGAACAGAGTCACACGTTTAGAAAACACACTATGGCTGCTTAACGGGAAAGGTGAGGTGGGGTGATGCATAAAACAAGGGTTTCAAATTAGCTCAGAGACCGTTCCATAAACCCAATATGTAATAGACAAGACCTACTCCTTGCTCAGTGATCTGGACTCAAAACCCCCTATTCACCGCCCAAGAATATATCTGACTAGTAAGAATCTTAAAACCTATGTACTGATATCCCTCTGTAAGTGAGTCAAGTGGGTGTAAAGCGGCATAAACACAGCAGTGAAAAGCAGCTAAACCCCTTTATAAAAATCAATCACTTTTAAAAACCCGTGAAACAAAGACAGTGAAAGAGAGAGAAATTCTTACAAAATTCGTTCAAGGGCTGTGATGCCACCTAGATTGACCATATCTAGACCCACAGCTGATTGAGGCATAAGGGTGGACACTCTTGGGGCTGAGAGGTTTGGTGAGGTTGGGTGAGCAAATGCAGACCCTTTAGAGTAATACTGCGTGGTACCCATCCCATGGGTCCCAAATCTCCAGGTTCAAGGGCATCTTCCTACATCGAAAACATGCATGAGAATCCCAGAAGATGGTACATCGTGTGATCGGGAAAGGTTTCTAAAACGCACCTCATTTCTCATCTCCTTGTGCTCGGGTTCGCCATTCCAGCCGCTTTACTAGCAATCTCCCTCCTTGAGAATCAGCACCTTTAACCTCCTGTTCCGTACAGGTTGCAATTTGTCCTGAGGATGAACGGGAAGAGGGGGAACCAATGAGACACTAGCTCTAGGTGTGGGGACAGGCACAGGTCACTCTATTTTCCCATCAGGAAGAAGAATTAACCACAGCCTCAGCCTGCCGCCCGGGACCAGAATAGGGCCTGAAGCAATCCTGCGCTTTTGCGGCCAGCTCCCAAGAAAGCGAGTTGAAAAATGGAGCTCAGGGGCACTGCAATTCACAAACCTGCAGAGTTATAAATGATAACTCTTGTCCACAAATATATTGACGGAAGACAACAGAGAGGATTTGAAAGCAAGGCAGAATTGCAGGAAACAGATTTCAGGAGGTAGATTCGAATCGCCTTTAAAGCACGGGAAAAGCGGCAAAACCTCGACAATGATGCCCTTGGCCAAAAAGGGCGTATGCGTTTTTTCCTGAATATATTCAGGAAAAAACGCATACGCCCTTTTTAGCCAACCAAGCAACCTGGAAAGGCAAATCAGCGCTACAAAGAAGTCTCGCTTCCCATCGGTCAAAAGGGCCATGCTGAATAAAGTGTCAAAACCAGAAATGCAGGACAGGCCATGGAGAAACGGGAGCCTTGCTACGCTGATGGGCGGGATGTAAATTGCCAACAGCCACTCTGCAGAAGTGTACGGTGTGTCCTGAAACATCGAAAAAACTCAGCTTAGAGAGCATAGGGCACTTCCACTCACGGGCGTATAAATTGGGAAAACTAAAAATCAGCAAGGCACAGGCACCCCAAAGTTTAGGGCTGCTCTGTTGACAAGAACCTCCACTTCGTTACACCTTAAATATCCCAGGAAAGAGAAAAATGGATAAAGAAGTTGTGGTCCTTTTGTACAATGGAATATCACTCAGCCATGAAATCAACGTCATAAGGCTAGTAGCAGCATGATGAGTGGATTTAGGTACGACGATTCTAAGTGAAATAAGTCACACAGAAAAAGACACTTATCATAAGATATCACTTATAGAGGGAATGTAAAAACCGCTACCCTTGAACTGAATTACAAAACAGAACAGAGTCACACGTTTAGAAAACACACTATGGCTGCTTAACGGGAAAGGTGAGGTGGGGTGATGCCTAAAACAAGGGTTTCAAATTAGCTCAGAGACCGTTCCATAAACCCAATATGTAATAGACAAGACCTACTCTTTGCTCAGTGATCTGGACTCAAAACCCCCTATTCACCGCCCAAGAATATATCTGACTAGTAAGACTCTTAAAACCTATGTACTGATATCCCTCTGTAAGTGAGTCAAGTGGGTGTAAAGCGGCATAAACACAGCAGTGAAAAGCAGCTAAACCCCTTTATAAAAATCAATCACTTTTAAAATCCCGTGAAACAAAGACAGTGAAAGAGAGAGAAATTCTTACAAAATTCGTTCAAGGGCTGTGATGCCACCTGGATTGACCATATCTAGACCCACAGCTGATTGAGGCATAAGGGTGGACACTCTTGGGGCTGAGAGGTTTGGTGAGGTTGGGTGAGCAAATGCAGACCCTTTAGAGTAATACTGCGTGGTACCCATCCCATGGGTCCCAAATCTCCAGGTTCAAGGGCATCTTCCTACATCGAAAACATGCATGAGAATCCCAGAAGATGGTACATCGTGTGATCGGGAAAGGTTTCTAAAACGCACCTCATTTCTCATCTCCTTGTGCTCGGGTTCGCCATTCCAGCCGCTTTACTAGCAATCTCCCTCCTTGAGAATCAGCACCTTTAACCTCCTGTTCCGTACAGGTTGCAATTTGTCCTGAGGATGAACGGGAAGAGGGGGAACCAATGAGACACTAGCTCTAGGTGTGGGGACAGGCACAGGTCACTCTATTTTCCCATCAGGAAGAAGAATTAACCACAGCCTCAGCCTGCCGCCCGGGACCAGAATAGGGCCTGAAGCAATCCTGCGCTTTTGCGGCCAGCTCCCAAGAAAGCGAGTTGAAAAATGGAGCTCAGGGGCACTGCAATTCACAAACCTGCAGAGTTATAAATGATAACTCTCGTCCACAAATATATTGACGGAAGACAACAGAGAGGATTTGAAAGCAAGGCAGAATTGCAGGAAACTGATTTCAGGAGGTAGATTCGAATCGCCTTTAAAGCACGGGAAAAGCGGCAAAACCTCGACAATGATGCCCTTGGCTAAAAAGGGCGTATGCGTTTTTTCCTGAATATATTCAGGAAAAAACGCATACGCCCTTTTTGGCCAACCAAGCAACCTGGAAAGGCAAATCAGCGCTACAAAGAAGTCTCGCTTCCCATCGGTCAAAAGGGCCATGCTGAATAAAGTGTCAAAACCAGAAATGCAGGACAGGCCATGGAGAAACGGGAGCCTTGCTACGCTGATGGGCGGGATGTAAATTGCCAACAGCCACTCTGCAGAAGTGTACGGTGTGTCCTGAAACATCGAAAACACTCAGCTTAGAGAGCATAGGGCACTTCCACTCACGGGCGTATAAATTGGGAAAACTAAAAATCAGCAAGACACAGGCACCCCAAAGTTTAGGGCTGCTCTGTGGACAAGAACCTCCACTTCGTTACACCTTAAATATCCCAGGAAAGAGAAAAATGGATAAAGAAGTTGTGGTCCTTTTGTACAATGGAATATCACTCAGCCATGAAATCAACGTCATAAGGCTAGTAGCAGCATGATGAGTGGATTTAGGTACGACGATTCTAAGTGAAATAAGTCACACAGAAAAAGACACTTATCATAAGATATCACTTATAGAGGGAATGTAAAAACCGCTACCCTTGAACTGAATTACAAAACAGAACAGAGTCACACGTTTAGAAAACACACTATGGCTGCTTAACGGGAAAGGTGAGGTGGGGTGATGCATAAAACAAGGGTTTCAAATTAGCTCAGAGACCGTTCCATAAACCCAATATGTAATAGACAAGACCTACTCCTTGCTCAGTGATCTGGACTCAAAACCCCCTATTCACCGCCCAAGAATATATCTGACTAGTAAGAATCTTAAAACCTATGTACTGATATCCCTCTGTAAGTGAGTCAAGTGGGTGTAAAGCGGCATAAACACAGCAGTGAAAAGCAGCTAAACCCCTTTATAAAAATCAATCACTTTTAAAAACCCGTGAAACAAAGACAGTGAAAGAGAGAGAAATTCTTACAAAATTCGTTCAAGGGCTGTGATGCCACCTGGATTGACCATATCTAGACCCACAGCTGATTGAGGCATAAGGGTGGACACTCTTGGGGCTGAGAGGTTTGGTGAGGTTGGGTGAGCAAATGCAGACCCTTTAGAGTAATACTGCGTGGTACCCATCCCATGGGTCCCAAATCTCCAGGTTCAAGGGCATCTTCCTACATCGAAAACATGCATGAGAATCCCAGAAGATGGTACATCGTGTGATCGGGAAAGGTTTCTAAAACGCACCTCATTTCTCATCTCCTTGTGCTCGGGTTCGCCATTCCAGCCGCTTTACTAGCAATCTCCCTCCTTGAGAATCAGCACCTTTAACCTCCTGTTCCGTACAGGTTGCAATTTGTCCTGAGGATGAACGGGAAGAGGGGGAACCAATGAGACACTAGCTCTAGGTGTGGGGACAGGCACAGGTCACTCTATTTTCCCATCAGGAAGAAGAATTAACCACAGCCTCAGCCTGCCGCCCGGGACCAGAATAGGGCCTGAAGCAATCCTGCGCTTTTGCGGCCAGCTCCCAAGAAAGCGAGTTGAAAAATGGAGCTCAGGGGCACTGCAATTCACAAACCTGCAGAGTTATAAATGATAACTCTCGTCCACAAATATATTGACGGAAGACAACAGAGAGGATTTGAAAGCAAGGCAGAATTGCAGGAAACTGATTTCAGGAGGTAGATTCGAATCGCCTTTAAAGCACGGGAAAAGCGGCAAAACCTCGACAATGATGCCCTTGGCTAAAAAGGGCGTATGCGTTTTTTCCTGAATATATTCAGGAAAAAACGCATACGCCCTTTTTGGCCAACCAAGCAACCTGGAAAGGCAAATCAGCGCTACAAAGAAGTCTCGCTTCCCATCGGTCAAAAGGGCCATGCTGAATAAAGTGTCAAAACCAGAAATGCAGGACAGGCCATGGAGAAACGGGAGCCTTGCTACGCTGATGGGCGGGATGTAAATTGCCAACAGCCACTCTGCAGAAGTGTACGGTGTGTCCTGAAACATCGAAAACACTCAGCTTAGAGAGCATAGGGCACTTCCACTCACGGGCGTATAAATTGGGAAAACTAAAAATCAGCAAGACACAGGCACCCCAAAGTTTAGGGCTGCTCTGTGGACAAGAACCTCCACTTCGTTACACCTTAAATATCCCAGGAAAGAGAAAAATGGATAAAGAAGTTGTGGTCCTTTTGTACAATGGAATATCACTCAGCCATGAAATCAACGTCATAAGGCTAGTAGCAGCATGATGAGTGGATTTAGGTACGACGATTCTAAGTGAAATAAGTCACACAGAAAAAGACACTTATCATAAGATATCACTTATAGAGGGAATGTAAAAACCGCTACCCTTGAACTGAATTACAAAACAGAACAGAGTCACACGTTTAGAAAACACACTATGGCTGCTTAACGGGAAAGGTGAGGTGGGGTGATGCATAAAACAAGGGTTTCAAATTAGCTCAGAGACCGTTCCATAAACCCAATATGTAATAGACAAGACCTACTCCTTGCTCAGTGATCTGGACTCAAAACCCCCTATTCACCGCCCAAGAATATATCTGACTAGTAAGAATCTTAAAACCTATGTACTGATATCCCTCTGTAAGTGAGTCAAGTGGGTGTAAAGCGGCATAAACACAGCAGTGAAAAGCAGCTAAACCCCTTTATAAAAATCAATCACTTTTAAAAACCCGTGAAACAAAGACAGTGAAAGAGAGAGAAATTCTTACAAAATTCGTTCAAGGGCTGTGATGCCACCTGGATTGACCATATCTAGACCCACAGCTGATTGAGGCATAAGGGTGGACACTCTTGGGGCTGAGAGGTTTGGTGAGGTTGGGTGAGCAAATGCAGACCCTTTAGAGTAATACTGCGTGGTACCCATCCCATGGGTCCCAAATCTCCAGGTTCAAGGGCATCTTCCTACATCGAAAACATGCATGAGAATCCCAGAAGATGGTACATCGTGTGATCGGGAAAGGTTTCTAAAACGCACCTCATTTCTCATCTCCTTGTGCTCGGGTTCGCCATTCCAGCCGCTTTACTAGCAATCTCCCTCCTTGAGAATCAGCACCTTTAACCTCCTGTTCCGTACAGGTTGCAATTTGTCCTGAGGATGAACGGGAAGAGGGGGAACCAATGAGACACTAGCTCTAGGTGTGGGGACAGGCACAGGTCACTCTATTTTCCCATCAGGAAGAAGAATTAACCACAGCCTCAGCCTGCCGCCCGGGACCAGAATAGGGCCTGAAGCAATCCTGCGCTTTTGCGGCCAGCTCCCAAGAAAGCGAGTTGAAAAATGGAGCTCAGGGGCACTGCAATTCACAAACCTGCAGAGTTATAAATGATAACTCTCGTCCACAAATATATTGACGGAAGACAACAGAGAGGATTTGAAAGCAAGGCAGAATTGCAGGAAACAGATTTCAGGAGGTAGATTCGAATCGCCTTTAAAGCACGGGAAAAGCGGCAAAACCTCGACAATGATGCCCTTGGCCAAAAAGGGCGTATGCGTTTTTTCCTGAATATATTCAGGAAAAAACGCATACGCCCTTTTTGGCCAACCAAGCAACCTGGAAAGGCAAATCAGCGCTACAAAGAAGTCTCGCTTCCCATCGGTCAAAAGGGCCATGCTGAATAAAGTGTCAAAACCAGAAATGCAGGACAGGCCATGGAGAAACGGGAGCCTTGCTACGCTGATGGGCGGGATGTAAATTGCCAACAGCCACTCTGCAGAAGTGTACGGTGTGTCCTGAAACATCGAAAAAACTCAGCTTAGAGAGCATAGGGCACTTCCACTCACGGGCGTATAAATTGGGAAAACTAAAAATCAGCAAGGCACAGGCACCCCAAAGTTTAGGGCTGCTCTGTTGACAAGAACCTCCACTTCGTTACACCTTAAATATCCCAGGAAAGAGAAAAATGGATAAAGAAGTTGTGGTCCTTTTGTACAATGGAATATCACTCAGCCATGAAATCAACGTCATAAGGCTAGTAGCAGCATGATGAGTGGATTTAGGTACGACGATTCTAAGTGAAATAAGTCACACAGAAAAAGACACTTATCATAAGATATCACTTATAGAGGGAATGTAAAAACCGCTACCCTTGAACTGAATTACAAAACAGAACAGAGTCACACGTTTAGAAAACACACTATGGCTGCTTAACGGGAAAGGTGAGGTGGGGTGATGCATAAAACAAGGGTTTCAAATTAGCTCAGAGACCGTTCCATAAACCCAATATGTAATAGACAAGACCTACTCTTTGCTCAGTGATCTGGACTCAAAACCCCCTATTCACCGCCCAAGAATATATCTGACTAGTAAGAATCTTAAAACCTATGTACTGATATCCCTCTGTAAGTGAGTCAAGTGGGTGTAAAGCGGCATAAACACAGCAGTGAAAAGCAGCTAAACCCCTTTATAAAAATCAATCACTTTTAAAATCCCGTGAAACAAAGACAGTGAAAGAGAGAGAAATTCTTACAAAATTCGTTCAAGGGCTGTGATGCCACCTGGATTGACCATATCTAGACCCACAGCTGATTGAGGCATAAGGGTGGACACTCTTGGGGCTGAGAGGTTTGGTGAGGTTGGGTGAGCAAATGCAGACCCTTTAGAGTAATACTGCGTGGTACCCATCCCATGGGTCCCAAATCTCCAGGTTCAAGGGCATCTTCCTACATCGAAAACATGCATGAGAATCCCAGAAGATGGTACATCGTGTGATCGGGAAAGGTTTCTAAAACGCACCTCATTTCTCATCTCCTTGTGCTCGGGTTCGCCATTCCAGCCGCTTTACTAGCAATCTCCCTCCTTGAGAATCAGCACCTTTAACCTCCTGTTCCGTACAGGTTGCAATTTGTCCTGAGGATGAACGGGAAGAGGGGGAACCAATGAGACACTAGCTCTAGGTGTGGGGACAGGCACAGGTCACTCTATTTTCCCATCAGGAAGAAGAATTAACCACAGGCTCAGCCTGCCGCCCGGGACCAGAATAGGGCCTGAAGCAATCCTGCGCTTTTGCGGCCAGCTCCCAAGAAAGCGAGTTGAAAAATGGAGCTCAGGGGCACTGCAATTCACAAACCTGCAGAGTTATAAATGATAACTCTCGTCCACAAATATATTGACGGAAGACAACAGAGAGGATTTGAAAGCAAGGCAGAATTGCAGGAAACAGATTTCAGGAGGTAGATTCGAATCGCCTTTAAAGCACAGGAAAAGCGGCAAAACCTCGACAATGATGCCCTTGGCCAAAAAGGGCGTATGCGTTTTTTCCTGAATATATTCAGGAAAAAACGCATACGCCCTTTTTGGCCAACCAAGCAACCTGGAAAGGCAAATCAGCGCTACAAAGAAGTCTCGCTTCCCATCGGTCAAAAGGGCCATGCTGAATAAAGTGTCAAAACCAGAAATGCAGGACAGGCCATGGAGAAACGGGAGCCTTGCTACGCTGATGGGCGGGATGTAAATTGCCAACAGCCACTCTGCAGAAGTGTACGGTGTGTCCTGAAACATCGAAAAAACTCAGCTTAGAGAGCATAGGGCACTTCCACTCACGGGCGTATAAATTGGGAAAACTAAAAATCAGCAAGGCACAGGCACCCCAAAGTTTAGGGCTGCTCTGTTGACAAGAACCTCCACTTCGTTACACCTTAAATATCCCAGGAAAGAGAAAAATGGATAAAGAAGTTGTGGTCCTTTTGTACAATGGAATATCACTCAGCCATGAAATCAACGTCATAAGGCTAGTAGCAGCATGATGAGTGGATTTAGGTACGACGATTCTAAGTGAAATAAGTCACACAGAAAAAGACACTTATCATAAGATATCACTTATAGAGGGAATGTAAAAACCGCTACCCTTGAACTGAATTACAAAACAGAACAGAGTCACACGTTTAGAAAACACACTATGGCTGCTTAACGGGAAAGGTGAGGTGGGGTGATGCATAAAACAAGGGTTTCAAATTAGCTCAGAGACCGTTCCATAAACCCAATATGTAATAGACAAGACCTACTCTTTGCTCAGTGATCTGGACTCAAAACCCCCTATTCACCGCCCAAGAATATATCTGACTAGTAAGAATCTTAAAACCTATGTACTGATATCCCTCTGTAAGTGAGTCAAGTGGGTGTAAAGCGGCATAAACACAGCAGTGAAAAGCAGCTAAACCCCTTTATAAAAATCAATCACTTTTAAAATCCCGTGAAACAAAGACAGTGAAAGAGAGAGAAATTCTTACAAAATTCGTTCAAGGGCTGTGATGCCACCTGGATTGACCATATCTAGACCCACAGCTGATTGAGGCATAAGGGTGGACACTCTTGGGGCTGAGAGGTTTGGTGAGGTTGGGTGAGCAAATGCAGACCCTTTAGAGTAATACTGCGTGGTACCCATCCCATGGGTCCCAAATCTCCAGGTTCAAGGGCATCTTCCTACATCGAAAACATGCATGAGAATCCCAGAAGATGGTACATCGTGTGATCGGGAAAGGTTTCTAAAACGCACCTCATTTCTCATCTCCTTGTGCTCGGGTTCGCCATTCCAGCCGCTTTACTAGCAATCTCCCTCCTTGAGAATCAGCACCTTTAACCTCCTGTTCCGTACAGGTTGCAATTTGTCCTGAGGATGAACGGGAAGAGGGGGAACCAATGAGACACTAGCTCTAGGTGTGGGGACAGGCACAGGTCACTCTATTTTCCCATCAGGAAGAAGAATTAACCACAGCCTCAGCCTGCCGCCCGGGACCAGAATAGGGCCTGAAGCAATCCTGCGCTTTTGCGGCCAGCTCCCAAGAAAGCGAGTTGAAAAATGGAGCTCAGGGGCACTGCAATTCACAAACCTGCAGAGTTATAAATGATAACTCTCGTCCACAAATATATTGACGGAAGACAACAGAGAGGATTTGAAAGCAAGGCAGAATTGCAGGAAACAGATTTCAGGAGGTAGATTCGAATCGCCTTTAAAGCACGGGAAAAGCGGCAAAACCTCGACAATGATGCCCTTGGCCAAAAAGGGCGTATGCGTTTTTTCCTGAATATATTCAGGAAAAAACGCATACGCCCTTTTTGGCCAACCAAGCAACCTGGAAAGGCAAATCAGCGCTACAAAGAAGTCTCGCTTCCCATCGGTCAAAAGGGCCATGCTGAATAAAGTGTCAAAACCAGAAATGCAGGACAGGCCATGGAGAAACGGGAGCCTTGCTACGCTGATGGGCGGGATGTAAATTGCCAACAGCCACTCTGCAGAAGTGTACGGTGTGTCCTGAAACATCGAAAAAACTCAGCTTAGAGAGCATAGGGCACTTCCACTCACGGGCGTATAAATTGGGAAAACTAAAAATCAGCAAGGCACAGGCACCCCAAAGTTTAGGGCTGCTCTGTTGACAAGAACCTCCACTTCGTTACACCTTAAATATCCCAGGAAAGAGAAAAATGGATAAAGAAGTTGTGGTCCTTTTGTACAATGGAATATCACTCAGCCATGAAATCAACGTCATAAGGCTAGTAGCAGCATGATGAGTGGATTTAGGTACGACGATTCTAAGTGAAATAAGTCACACAGAAAAAGACACTTATCATAAGATATCACTTATAGAGGGAATGTAAAAACCGCTACCCTTGAACTGAATTACAAAACAGAACAGAGTCACACGTTTAGAAAACACACTATGGCTGCTTAACGGGAAAGGTGAGGTGGGGTGATGCATAAAACAAGGGTTTCAAATTAGCTCAGAGACCGTTCCATAAACCCAATATGTAATAGACAAGACCTACTCTTTGCTCAGTGATCTGGACTCAAAACCCCCTATTCACCGCCCAAGAATATATCTGACTAGTAAGAATCTTAAAACCTATGTACTGATATCCCTCTGTAAGTGAGTCAAGTGGGTGTAAAGCGGCATAAACACAGCAGTGAAAAGCAGCTAAACCCCTTTATAAAAATCAATCACTTTTAAAATCCCGTGAAACAAAGACAGTGAAAGAGAGAGAAATTCTTACAAAATTCGTTCAAGGGCTGTGATGCCACCTGGATTGACCATATCTAGACCCACAGCTGATTGAGGCATAAGGGTGGACACTCTTGGGGCTGAGAGGTTTGGTGAGGTTGGGTGAGCAAATGCAGACCCTTTAGAGTAATACTGCGTGGTACCCATCCCATGGGTCCCAAATCTCCAGGTTCAAGGGCATCTTCCTACATCGAAAACATGCATGAGAATCCCAGAAGATGGTACATCGTGTGATCGGGAAAGGTTTCTAAAACGCACCTCATTTCTTATCTCCTTGTGCTCGGGTTCGCCATTCCAGCCGCTTTACTAGCAATCTCCCTCCTTGAGAATCAGCACCTTTAACCTCCTGTTCCGTACAGGTTGCAATTTGTCCTGAGGATGAACGGGAAGAGGGGGAACCAATGAGACACTAGCTCTAGGTGTGGGGACAGGCACAGGTCACTCTATTTTCCCATCAGGAAGAAGAATTAACCACAGGCTCAGCCTGCCGCCCGGGACCAGAATAGGGCCTGAAGCAATCCTGCGCTTTTGCGGCCAGCTCCCAAGAAAGCGAGTTGAAAAATGGAGCTCAGGGGCACTGCAATTCACAAACCTGCAGAGTTATAAATGATAACTCTCGTCCACAAATATATTGACGGAAGACAACAGAGAGGATTTGAAAGCAAGGCAGAATTGCAGGAAACAGATTTCAGGAGGTAGATTCGAATCGCCTTTAAAGCACGGGAAAAGCGGCAAAACCTCGACAATGATGCCCTTGGCTAAAAAGGGCGTATGCGTTTTTTCCTGAATATATTCAGGAAAAAACGCATACGCCCTTTTTGGCCAACCAAGCAACCTGGAAAGGCAAATCAGCGCTACAAAGAAGTCTCGCTTCCCATCGGTCAAAAGGGCCATGCTGAATAAAGTGTCAAAACCAGAAATGCAGGACAGGCCATGGAGAAACGGGAGCCTTGCTACGCTGATGGGCGGGATGTAAATTGCCAACAGCCACTCTGCAGAAGTGTACGGTGTGTCCTGAAACATCGAAAACACTCAGCTTAGAGAGCATAGGGCACTTCCACTCACGGGCGTATAAATTGGGAAAACTAAAAATCAGCAAGACACAGGCACCCCAAAGTTTAGGGCTGCTCTGTGGACAAGAACCTCCACTTCGTTACACCTTAAATATCCCAGGAAAGAGAAAAATGGATAAAGAAGTTGTGGTCCTTTTGTACAATGGAATATCACTCAGCCATGAAATCAACGTCATAAGGCTAGTAGCAGCATGATGAGTGGATTTAGGTACGACGATTCTAAGTGAAATAAGTCACACAGAAAAAGACACTTATCATAAGATATCACTTATAGAGGGAATGTAAAAACCGCTACCCTTGAACTGAATTACAAAACAGAACAGAGTCACACGTTTAGAAAACACACTATGGCTGCTTAACGGGAAAGGTGAGGTGGGGTGATGCATAAAACAAGGGTTTCAAATTAGCTCAGAGACCGTTCCATAAACCCAATATGTAATAGACAAGACCTACTCCTTGCTCAGTGATCTGGACTCAAAACCCCCTATTCACCGCCCAAGAATATATCTGACTAGTAAGAATCTTAAAACCTATGTACTGATATCCCTCTGTAAGTGAGTCAAGTGGGTGTAAAGCGGCATAAACACAGCAGTGAAAAGCAGCTAAACCCCTTTATAAAAATCAATCACTTTTAAAAACCCGTGAAACAAAGACAGTGAAAGAGAGAGAAATTCTTACAAAATTCGTTCAAGGGCTGTGATGCCACCTAGATTGACCATATCTAGACCCACAGCTGATTGAGGCATAAGGGTGGACACTCTTGGGGCTGAGAGGTTTGGTGAGGTTGGGTGAGCAAATGCAGACCCTTTAGAGTAATACTGCGTGGTACCCATCCCATGGGTCCCAAATCTCCAGGTTCAAGGGCATCTTCCTACATCGAAAACATGCATGAGAATCCCAGAAGATGGTACATCGTGTGATCGGGAAAGGTTTCTAAAACGCACCTCATTTCTCATCTCCTTGTGCTCGGGTTCGCCATTCCAGCCGCTTTACTAGCAATCTCCCTCCTTGAGAATCAGCACCTTTAACCTCCTGTTCCGTACAGGTTGCAATTTGTCCTGAGGATGAACGGGAAGAGGGGGAACCAATGAGACACTAGCTCTAGGTGTGGGGACAGGCACAGGTCACTCTATTTTCCCATCAGGAAGAAGAATTAACCACAGCCTCAGCCTGCCGCCCGGGACCAGAATAGGGCCTGAAGCAATCCTGCGCTTTTGCGGCCAGCTCCCAAGAAAGCGAGTTGAAAAATGGAGCTCAGGGGCACTGCAATTCACAAACCTGCAGAGTTATAAATGATAACTCTCGTCCACAAATATATTGACGGAAGACAACAGAGAGGATTTGAAAGCAAGGCAGAATTGCAGGAAACAGATTTCAGGAGGTAGATTCGAATCGCCTTTAAAGCACGGGAAAAGCGGCAAAACCTCGACAATGATGCCCTTGGCTAAAAAGGGCGTATGCGTTTTTTCCTGAATATATTCAGGAAAAAACGCATACGCCCTTTTTGGCCAACCAAGCAACCTGGAAAGGCAAATCAGCGCTACAAAGAAGTCTCGCTTCCCATCGGTCAAAAGGGCCATGCTGAATAAAGTGTCAAAACCAGAAATGCAGGACAGGCCATGGAGAAACGGGAGCCTTGCTACGCTGATGGGCGGGATGTAAATTGCCAACAGCCACTCTGCAGAAGTGTACGGTGTGTCCTGAAACATCGAAAACACTCAGCTTAGAGAGCATAGGGCACTTCCACTCACGGGCGTATAAATTGGGAAAACTAAAAATCAGCAAGACACAGGCACCCCAAAGTTTAGGGCTGCTCTGTGGACAAGAACCTCCACTTCGTTACACCTTAAATATCCCAGGAAAGAGAAAAATGGATAAAGAAGTTGTGGTCCTTTTGTACAATGGAATATCACTCAGCCATGAAATCAACGTCATAAGGCTAGTAGCAGCATGATGAGTGGATTTAGGTACGACGATTCTAAGTGAAATAAGTCACACAGAAAAAGACACTTATCATAAGATATCACTTATAGAGGGAATGTAAAAACCGCTACCCTTGAACTGAATTACAAAACAGAACAGAGTCACACGTTTAGAAAACACACTATGGCTGCTTAACGGGAAAGGTGAGGTGGGGTGATGCATAAAACAAGGGTTTCAAATTAGCTCAGAGACCGTTCCATAAACCCAATATGTAATAGACAAGACCTACTCCTTGCTCAGTGATCTGGACTCAAAACCCCCTATTCACCGCCCAAGAATATATCTGACTAGTAAGAATCTTAAAACCTATGTACTGATATCCCTCTGTAAGTGAGTCAAGTGGGTGTAAAGCGGCATAAACACAGCAGTGAAAAGCAGCTAAACCCCTTTATAAAAATCAATCACTTTTAAAAACCCGTGAAACAAAGACAGTGAAAGAGAGAGAAATTCTTACAAAATTCGTTCAAGGGCTGTGATGCCACCTAGATTGACCATATCTAGACCCACAGCTGATTGAGGCATAAGGGTGGACACTCTTGGGGCTGAGAGGTTTGGTGAGGTTGGGTGAGCAAATGCAGACCCTTTAGAGTAATACTGCGTGGTACCCATCCCATGGGTCCCAAATCTCCAGGTTCAAGGGCATCTTCCTACATCGAAAACATGCATGAGAATCCCAGAAGATGGTACATCGTGTGATCGGGAAAGGTTTCTAAAACGCACCTCATTTCTCATCTCCTTGTGCTCGGGTTCGCCATTCCAGCCGCTTTACTAGCAATCTCCCTCCTTGAGAATCAGCACCTTTAACCTCCTGTTCCGTACAGGTTGCAATTTGTCCTGAGGATGAACGGGAAGAGGGGGAACCAATGAGACACTAGCTCTAGGTGTGGGGACAGGCACAGGTCACTCTATTTTCCCATCAGGAAGAAGAATTAACCACAGCCTCAGCCTGCCGCCCGGGACCAGAATAGGGCCTGAAGCAATCCTGCGCTTTTGCGGCCAGCTCCCAAGAAAGCGAGTTGAAAAATGGAGCTCAGGGGCACTGCAATTCACAAACCTGCAGAGTTATAAATGATAACTCTTGTCCACAAATATATTGACGGAAGACAACAGAGAGGATTTGAAAGCAAGGCAGAATTGCAGGAAACAGATTTCAGGAGGTAGATTCGAATCGCCTTTAAAGCACGGGAAAAGCGGCAAAACCTCGACAATGATGCCCTTGGCCAAAAAGGGCGTATGCGTTTTTTCCTGAATATATTCAGGAAAAAACGCATACGCCCTTTTTGGCCAACCAAGCAACCTGGAAAGGCAAATCAGCGCTACAAAGAAGTCTCGCTTCCCATCGGTCAAAAGGGCCATGCTGAATAAAGTGTCAAAACCAGAAATGCAGGACAGGCCATGGAGAAACGGGAGCCTTGCTACGCTGATGGGCGGGATGTAAATTGCCAACAGCCACTCTGCAGAAGTGTACGGTGTGTCCTGAAACATCGAAAAAACTCAGCTTAGAGAGCATAGGGCACTTCCACTCACGGGCGTATAAATTGGGAAAACTAAAAATCAGCAAGGCACAGGCACCCCAAAGTTTAGGGCTGCTCTGTTGACAAGAACCTCCACTTCGTTACACCTTAAATATCCCAGGAAAGAGAAAAATGGATAAAGAAGTTGTGGTCCTTTTGTACAATGGAATATCACTCAGCCATGAAATCAACGTCATAAGGCTAGTAGCAGCATGATGAGTGGATTTAGGTACGACGATTCTAAGTGAAATAAGTCACACAGAAAAAGACACTTATCATAAGATATCACTTATAGAGGGAATGTAAAAACCGCTACCCTTGAACTGAATTACAAAACAGAACAGAGTCACACGTTTAGAAAACACACTATGGCTGCTTAACGGGAAAGGTGAGGTGGGGTGATGCATAAAACAAGGGTTTCAAATTAGCTCAGAGACCGTTCCATAAACCCAATATGTAATAGACAAGACCTACTCTTTGCTCAGTGATCTGGACTCAAAACCCCCTATTCACCGCCCAAGAATATATCTGACTAGTAAGAATCTTAAAACCTATGTACTGATATCCCTCTGTAAGTGAGTCAAGTGGGTGTAAAGCGGCATAAACACAGCAGTGAAAAGCAGCTAAACCCCTTTATAAAAATCAATCACTTTTAAAATCCCGTGAAACAAAGACAGTGAAAGAGAGAGAAATTCTTACAAAATTCGTTCAAGGGCTGTGATGCCACCTGGATTGACCATATCTAGACCCACAGCTGATTGAGGCATAAGGGTGGACACTCTTGGGGCTGAGAGGTTTGGTGAGGTTGGGTGAGCAAATGCAGACCCTTTAGAGTAATACTGCGTGGTACCCATCCCATGGGTCCCAAATCTCCAGGTTCAAGGGCATCTTCCTACATCGAAAACATGCATGAGAATCCCAGAAGATGGTACATCGTGTGATCGGGAAAGGTTTCTAAAACGCACCTCATTTCTCATCTCCTTGTGCTCGGGTTCGCCATTCCAGCCGCTTTACTAGCAATCTCCCTCCTTGAGAATCAGCACCTTTAACCTCCTGTTCCGTACAGGTTGCAATTTGTCCTGAGGATGAACGGGAAGAGGGGGAACCAATGAGACACTAGCTCTAGGTGTGGGGACAGGCACAGGTCACTCTATTTTCCCATCAGGAAGAAGAATTAACCACAGCCTCAGCCTGCCGCCCGGGACCAGAATAGGGCCTGAAGCAATCCTGCGCTTTTGCGGCCAGCTCCCAAGAAAGCGAGTTGAAAAATGGAGCTCAGGGGCACTGCAATTCACAAACCTGCAGAGTTATAAATGATAACTCTTGTCCACAAATATATTGACGGAAGACAACAGAGAGGATTTGAAAGCAAGGCAGAATTGCAGGAAACAGATTTCAGGAGGTAGATTCGAATCGCCTTTAAAGCACGGGAAAAGCGGCAAAACCTCGACAATGATGCCCTTGGCCAAAAAGGGCGTATGCGTTTTTTCCTGAATATATTCAGGAAAAAACGCATACGCCCTTTTTAGCCAACCAAGCAACCTGGAAAGGCAAATCAGCGCTACAAAGAAGTCTCGCTTCCCATCGGTCAAAAGGGCCATGCTGAATAAAGTGTCAAAACCAGAAATGCAGGACAGGCCATGGAGAAACGGGAGCCTTGCTACGCTGATGGGCGGGATGTAAATTGCCAACAGCCACTCTGCAGAAGTGTACGGTGTGTCCTGAAACATCGAAAAAACTCAGCTTAGAGAGCATAGGGCACTTCCACTCACGGGCGTATAAATTGGGAAAACTAAAAATCAGCAAGGCACAGGCACCCCAAAGTTTAGGGCTGCTCTGTTGACAAGAACCTCCACTTCGTTACACCTTAAATATCCCAGGAAAGAGAAAAATGGATAAAGAAGTTGTGGTCCTTTTGTACAATGGAATATCACTCAGCCATGAAATCAACGTCATAAGGCTAGTAGCAGCATGATGAGTGGATTTAGGTACGACGATTCTAAGTGAAATAAGTCACACAGAAAAAGACACTTATCATAAGATATCACTTATAGAGGGAATGTAAAAACCGCTACCCTTGAACTGAATTACAAAACAGAACAGAGTCACACGTTTAGAAAACACACTATGGCTGCTTAACGGGAAAGGTGAGGTGGGGTGATGCCTAAAACAAGGGTTTCAAATTAGCTCAGAGACCGTTCCATAAACCCAATATGTAATAGACAAGACCTACTCTTTGCTCAGTGATCTGGACTCAAAACCCCCTATTCACCGCCCAAGAATATATCTGACTAGTAAGAATCTTAAAACCTATGTACTGATATCCCTCTGTAAGTGAGTCAAGTGGGTGTAAAGCGGCATAAACACAGCAGTGAAAAGCAGCTAAACCCCTTTATAAAAATCAATCACTTTTAAAATCCCGTGAAACAAAGACAGTGAAAGAGAGAGAAATTCTTACAAAATTCGTTCAAGGGCTGTGATGCCACCTGGATTGACCATATCTAGACCCACAGCTGATTGAGGCATAAGGGTGGACACTCTTGGGGCTGAGAGGTTTGGTGAGGTTGGGTGAGCAAATGCAGACCCTTTAGAGTAATACTGCGTGGTACCCATCCCATGGGTCCCAAATCTCCAGGTTCAAGGGCATCTTCCTACATCGAAAACATGCATGAGAATCCCAGAAGATGGTACATCGTGTGATCGGGAAAGGTTTCTAAAACGCACCTCATTTCTCATCTCCTTGTGCTCGGGTTCGCCATTCCAGCCGCTTTACTAGCAATCTCCCTCCTTGAGAATCAGCACCTTTAACCTCCTGTTCCGTACAGGTTGCAATTTGTCCTGAGGATGAACGGGAAGAGGGGGAACCAATGAGACACTAGCTCTAGGTGTGGGGACAGGCACAGGTCACTCTATTTTCCCATCAGGAAGAAGAATTAACCACAGCCTCAGCCTGCCGCCCGGGACCAGAATAGGGCCTGAAGCAATCCTGCGCTTTTGCGGCCAGCTCCCAAGAAAGCGAGTTGAAAAATGGAGCTCAGGGGCACTGCAATTCACAAACCTGCAGAGTTATAAATGATAACTCTCGTCCACAAATATATTGACGGAAGACAACAGAGAGGATTTGAAAGCAAGGCAGAATTGCAGGAAACAGATTTCAGGAGGTAGATTCGAATCGCCTTTAAAGCACGGGAAAAGCGGCAAAACCTCGACAATGATGCCCTTGGCTAAAAAGGGCGTATGCGTTTTTTCCTGAATATATTCAGGAAAAAACGCATACGCCCTTTTTGGCCAACCAAGCAACCTGGAAAGGCAAATCAGCGCTACAAAGAAGTCTCGCTTCCCATCGGTCAAAAGGGCCATGCTGAATAAAGTGTCAAAACCAGAAATGCAGGACAGGCCATGGAGAAACGGGAGCCTTGCTACGCTGATGGGCGGGATGTAAATTGCCAACAGCCACTCTGCAGAAGTGTACGGTGTGTCCTGAAACATCAAAAACACTCAGCTTAGAGAGCATAGGGCACTTCCACTCACGGGCGTATAAATTGGGAAAACTAAAAATCAGCAAGACACAGGCACCCCAAAGTTTAGGGCTGCTCTGTGGACAAGAACCTCCACTTCGTTACACCTTAAATATCCCAGGAAAGAGAAAAATGGATAAAGAAGTTGTGGTCCTTTTGT
The DNA here is from genome assembly GCF_965194805.1 of Balaenoptera borealis. NCBI lineage: Eukaryota > Metazoa > Chordata > Mammalia > Artiodactyla > Balaenopteridae > Balaenoptera > Balaenoptera borealis. The sequence continues at coordinate 148,880 of NW_028123284.1, forward strand.
ACAATGGAATATCACTCAGCCATGAAATCAACGTCATAAGGCTAGTAGCAGCATGATGAGTGGATTTAGGTACGACGATTCTAAGTGAAATAAGTCACACAGAAAAAGACACTTATCATAAGATATCACTTATAGAGGGAATGTAAAAACCGCTACCCTTGAACTGAATTACAAAACAGAACAGAGTCACACGTTTAGAAAACACACTATGGCTGCTTAACGGGAAAGGTGAGGTGGGGTGATGCATAAAACAAGGGTTTCAAATTAGCTCAGAGACCGTTCCATAAACCCAATATGTAATAGACAAGACCTACTCCTTGCTCAGTGATCTGGACTCAAAACCCCCTATTCACCGCCCAAGAATATATCTGACTAGTAAGAATCTTAAAACCTATGTACTGATATCCCTCTGTAAGTGAGTCAAGTGGGTGTAAAGCGGCATAAACACAGCAGTGAAAAGCAGCTAAACCCCTTTATAAAAATCAATCACTTTTAAAAACCCGTGAAACAAAGACAGTGAAAGAGAGAGAAATTCTTACAAAATTCGTTCAAGGGCTGTGATGCCACCTGGATTGACCATATCTAGACCCACAGCTGATTGAGGCATAAGGGTGGACACTCTTGGGGCTGAGAGGTTTGGTGAGGTTGGGTGAGCAAATGCAGACCCTTTAGAGTAATACTGCGTGGTACCCATCCCATGGGTCCCAAATCTCCAGGTTCAAGGGCATCTTCCTACATCGAAAACATGCATGAGAATCCCAGAAGATGGTACATCGTGTGATCGGGAAAGGTTTCTAAAACGCACCTCATTTCTCATCTCCTTGTGCTCGGGTTCGCCATTCCAGCCGCTTTACTAGCAATCTCCCTCCTTGAGAATCAGCACCTTTAACCTCCTGTTCCGTACAGGTTGCAATTTGTCCTGAGGATGAACGGGAAGAGGGGGAACCAATGAGACACTAGCTCTAGGTGTGGGGACAGGCACAGGTCACTCTATTTTCCCATCAGGAAGAAGAATTAACCACAGCCTCAGCCTGCCGCCCGGGACCAGAATAGGGCCTGAAGCAATCCTGCGCTTTTGCGGCCAGCTCCCAAGAAAGCGAGTTGAAAAATGGAGCTCAGGGGCACTGCAATTCACAAACCTGCAGAGTTATAAATGATAACTCTCGTCCACAAATATATTGACGGAAGACAACAGAGAGGATTTGAAAGCAAGGCAGAATTGCAGGAAACAGATTTCAGGAGGTAGATTCGAATCGCCTTTAAAGCACGGGAAAAGCGGCAAAACCTCGACAATGATGCCCTTGGCCAAAAAGGGCGTATGCGTTTTTTCCTGAATATATTCAGGAAAAAACGCATACGCCCTTTTTGGCCAACCAAGCAACCTGGAAAGGCAAATCAGCGCTACAAAGAAGTCTCGCTTCCCATCGGTCAAAAGGGCCATGCTGAATAAAGTGTCAAAACCAGAAATGCAGGACAGGCCATGGAGAAACGGCAGCCTTGCTACGCTGATGGGCGGGATGTAAATTGCCAACAGCCACTCTGCAGAAGTGTACGGTGTGTCCTGAAACATCGAAAAAACTCAGCTTAGAGAGCATAGGGCACTTCCACTCACGGGCGTATAAATTGGGAAAACTAAAAATCAGCAAGGCACAGGCACCCCAAAGTTTAGGGCTGCTCTGTTGACAAGAACCTCCACTTCGTTACACCTTAAATATCCCAGGAAAGAGAAAAATGGATAAAGAAGTTGTGGTCCTTTTGTACAATGGAATATCACTCAGCCATGAAATCAACGTCATAAGGCTAGTAGCAGCATGATGAGTGGATTTAGGTACGACGATTCTAAGTGAAATAAGTCACACAGAAAAAGACACTTATCATAAGATATCACTTATAGAGGGAATGTAAAAACCGCTACCCTTGAACTGAATTACAAAACAGAACAGAGTCACACGTTTAGAAAACACACTATGGCTGCTTAACGGGAAAGGTGAGGTGGGGTGATGCATAAAACAAGGGTTTCAAATTAGCTCAGAGACCGTTCCATAAACCCAATATGTAATAGACAAGACCTACTCTTTGCTCAGTGATCTGGACTCAAAACCCCCTATTCACCGCCCAAGAATATATCTGACTAGTAAGACTCTTAAAACCTATGTACTGATATCCCTCTGTAAGTGAGTCAAGTGGGTGTAAAGCGGCATAAACACAGCAGTGAAAAGCAGCTAAACCCCTTTATAAAAATCAATCACTTTTAAAATCCCGTGAAACAAAGACAGTGAAAGAGAGAGAAATTCTTACAAAATTCGTTCAAGGGCTGTGATGCCACCTGGATTGACCATATCTAGACCCACAGCTGATTGAGGCATAAGGGTGGACACTCTTGGGGCTGAGAGGTTTGGTGAGGTTGGGTGAGCAAATGCAGACCCTTTAGAGTAATACTGCGTGGTACCCATCCCATGGGTCCCAAATCTCCAGGTTCAAGGGCATCTTCCTACATCGAAAACATGCATGAGAATCCCAGAAGATGGTACATCGTGTGATCGGGAAAGGTTTCTAAAACGCACCTCATTTCTCATCTCCTTGTGCTCGGGTTCGCCATTCCAGCCGCTTTACTAGCAATCTCCCTCCTTGAGAATCAGCACCTTTAACCTCCTGTTCCGTACAGGTTGCAATTTGTCCTGAGGATGAACGGGAAGAGGGGGAACCAATGAGACACTAGCTCTAGGTGTGGGGACAGGCACAGGTCACTCTATTTTCCCATCAGGGAGAAGAATTAACCACAGGCTCAGCCTGCCGCCCGGGACCAGAATAGGGCCTGAAGCAATCCTGCGCTTTTGCGGCCAGCTCCCAAGAAAGCGAGTTGAAAAATGGAGCTCAGGGGCACTGCAATTCACAAACCTGCAGAGTTATAAATGATAACTCTCGTCCACAAATATATTGACGGAAGACAACAGAGAGGATTTGAAAGCAAGGCAGAATTGCAGGAAACAGATTTCAGGAGGTAGATTCGAATCGCCTTTAAAGCACGGGAAAAGCGGCAAAACCTCGACAATGATGCCCTTGGCCAAAAAGGGCGTATGCGTTTTTTCCTGAATATATTCAGGAAAAAACGCATACGCCCTTTTTGGCCAACCAAGCAACCTGGAAAGGCAAATCAGCGCTACAAAGAAGTCTCGCTTCCCATCGGTCAAAAGGGCCATGCTGAATAAAGTGTCAAAACCAGAAATGCAGGACAGGCCATGGAGAAACGGGAGCCTTGCTACGCTGATGGGCGGGATGTAAATTGCCAACAGCCACTCTGCAGAAGTGTACGGTGTGTCCTGAAACATCGAAAAAACTCAGCTTAGAGAGCATAGGGCACTTCCACTCACGGGCGTATAAATTGGGAAAACTAAAAATCAGCAAGGCACAGGCACCCCAAAGTTTAGGGCTGCTCTGTTGACAAGAACCTCCACTTCGTTACACCTTAAATATCCCAGGAAAGAGAAAAATGGATAAAGAAGTTGTGGTCCTTTTGTACAATGGAATATCACTCAGCCATGAAATCAACGTCATAAGGCTAGTAGCAGCATGATGAGTGGATTTAGGTACGACGATTCTAAGTGAAATAAGTCACACAGAAAAAGACACTTATCATAAGATATCACTTATAGAGGGAATGTAAAAACCGCTACCCTTGAACTGAATTACAAAACAGAACAGAGTCACACGTTTAGAAAACACACTATGGCTGCTTAACGGGAAAGGTGAGCTGGGGTGATGCCTAAAACAAGGGTTTCAAATTAGCTCAGAGACCGTTCCATAAACCCAATATGTAATAGACAAGACCTACTCCTTGCTCAGTGATCTGGACTCAAAACCCCCTATTCACCGCCCAAGAATATATCTGACTAGTAAGAATCTTAAAACCTATGTACTGATATCCCTCTGTAAGTGAGTCAAGTGGGTGTAAAGCGGCATAAACACAGCAGTGAAAAGCAGCTAAACCCCTTTATAAAAATCAATCACTTTTAAAAACCCGTGAAACAAAGACAGTGAAAGAGAGAGAAATTCTTACAAAATTCGTTCAAGGGCTGTGATGCCACCTGGATTGACCATATCTAGACCCACAGCTGATTGAGGCATAAGGGTGGACACTCTTGGGGCTGAGAGGTTTGGTGAGGTTGGGTGAGCAAATGCAGACCCTTTAGAGTAATACTGCGTGGTACCCATCCCATGGGTCCCAAATCTCCAGGTTCAAGGGCATCTTCCTACATCGAAAACATGCATGAGAATCCCAGAAGATGGTACATCGTGTGATCGGGAAAGGTTTCTAAAACGCACCTCATTTCTCATCTCCTTGTGCTCGGGTTCGCCATTCCAGCCGCTTTACTAGCAATCTCCCTCCTTGAGAATCAGCACCTTTAACCTCCTGTTCCGTACAGGTTGCAATTTGTCCTGAGGATGAACGGGAAGAGGGGGAACCAATGAGACACTAGCTCTAGGTGTGGGGACAGGCACAGGTCACTCTATTTTCCCATCAGGAAGAAGAATTAACCACAGGCTCAGCCTGCCGCCCGGGACCAGAATAGGGCCTGAAGCAATCCTGCGCTTTTGCGGCCAGCTCCCAAGAAAGCGAGTTGAAAAATGGAGCTCAGGGGCACTGCAATTCACAAACCTGCAGAGTTATAAATGATAACTCTCGTCCACAAATATATTGACGGAAGACAACAGAGAGGATTTGAAAGCAAGGCAGAATTGCAGGAAACAGATTTCAGGAGGTAGATTCGAATCGCCTTTAAAGCACGGGAAAAGCGGCAAAACCTCGACAATGATGCCCTTGGCCAAAAAGGGCGTATGCGTTTTTTCCTGAATATATTCAGGAAAAAACGCATACGCCCTTTTTGGCCAACCAAGCAACCTGGAAAGGCAAATCAGCGCTACAAAGAAGTCTCGCTTCCCATCGGTCAAAAGGGCCATGCTGAATAAAGTGTCAAAACCAGAAATGCAGGACAGGCCATGGAGAAACGGGAGCCTTGCTACGCTGATGGGCGGGATGTAAATTGCCAACAGCCACTCTGCAGAAGTGTACGGTGTGTCCTGAAACATCGAAAAAACTCAGCTTAGAGAGCATAGGGCACTTCCACTCACGGGCGTATAAATTGGGAAAACTAAAAATCAGCAAGGCACAGGCACCCCAAAGTTTAGGGCTGCTCTGTTGACAAGAACCTCCACTTCGTTACACCTTAAATATCCCAGGAAAGAGAAAAATGGATAAAGAAGTTGTGGTCCTTTTGTACAATGGAATATCACTCAGCCATGAAATCAACGTCATAAGGCTAGTAGCAGCATGATGAGTGGATTTAGGTACGACGATTCTAAGTGAAATAAGTCACACAGAAAAAGACACTTATCATAAGATATCACTTATAGAGGGAATGTAAAAACCGCTACCCTTGAACTGAATTACAAAACAGAACAGAGTCACACGTTTAGAAAACACACTATGGCTGCTTAACGGGAAAGGTGAGGTGGGGTGATGCATAAAACAAGGGTTTCAAATTAGCTCAGAGACCGTTCCATAAACCCAATATGTAATAGACAAGACCTACTCTTTGCTCAGTGATCTGGACTCAAAACCCCCTATTCACCGCCCAAGAATATATCTGACTAGTAAGACTCTTAAAACCTATGTACTGATATCCCTCTGTAAGTGAGTCAAGTGGGTGTAAAGCGGCATAAACACAGCAGTGAAAAGCAGCTAAACCCCTTTATAAAAATCAATCACTTTTAAAATCCCGTGAAACAAAGACAGTGAAAGAGAGAGAAATTCTTACAAAATTCGTTCAAGGGCTGTGATGCCACCTGGATTGACCATATCTAGACCCACAGCTGATTGAGGCATAAGGGTGGACACTCTTGGGGCTGAGAGGTTTGGTGAGGTTGGGTGAGCAAATGCAGACCCTTTAGAGTAATACTGCGTGGTACCCATCCCATGGGTCCCAAATCTCCAGGTTCAAGGGCATCTTCCTACATCGAAAACATGCATGAGAATCCCAGAAGATGGTACATCGTGTGATCGGGAAAGGTTTCTAAAACGCACCTCATTTCTCATCTCCTTGTGCTCGGGTTCGCCATTCCAGCCGCTTTACTAGCAATCTCCCTCCTTGAGAATCAGCACCTTTAACCTCCTGTTCCGTACAGGTTGCAATTTGTCCTGAGGATGAACGGGAAGAGGGGGAACCAATGAGACACTAGCTCTAGGTGTGGGGACAGGCACAGGTCACTCTATTTTCCCATCAGGGAGAAGAATTAACCACAGGCTCAGCCTGCCGCCCGGGACCAGAATAGGGCCTGAAGCAATCCTGCGCTTTTGCGGCCAGCTCCCAAGAAAGCGAGTTGAAAAATGGAGCTCAGGGGCACTGCAATTCACAAACCTGCAGAGTTATAAATGATAACTCTCGTCCACAAATATATTGACGGAAGACAACAGAGAGGATTTGAAAGCAAGGCAGAATTGCAGGAAACAGATTTCAGGAGGTAGATTCGAATCGCCTTTAAAGCACGGGAAAAGCGGCAAAACCTCGACAATGATGCCCTTGGCCAAAAAGGGCGTATGCGTTTTTTCCTGAATATATTCAGGAAAAAACGCATACGCCCTTTTTGGCCAACCAAGCAACCTGGAAAGGCAAATCAGCGCTACAAAGAAGTCTCGCTTCCCATCGGTCAAAAGGGCCATGCTGAATAAAGTGTCAAAACCAGAAATGCAGGACAGGCCATGGAGAAACGGGAGCCTTGCTACGCTGATGGGCGGGATGTAAATTGCCAACAGCCACTCTGCAGAAGTGTACGGTGTGTCCTGAAACATCGAAAAAACTCAGCTTAGAGAGCATAGGGCACTTCCACTCACGGGCGTATAAATTGGGAAAACTAAAAATCAGCAAGGCACAGGCACCCCAAAGTTTAGGGCTGCTCTGTTGACAAGAACCTCCACTTCGTTACACCTTAAATATCCCAGGAAAGAGAAAAATGGATAAAGAAGTTGTGGTCCTTTTGTACAATGGAATATCACTCAGCCATGAAATCAACGTCATAAGGCTAGTAGCAGCATGATGAGTGGATTTAGGTACGACGATTCTAAGTGAAATAAGTCACACAGAAAAAGACACTTATCATAAGATATCACTTATAGAGGGAATGTAAAAACCGCTACCCTTGAACTGAATTACAAAACAGAACAGAGTCACACGTTTAGAAAACACACTATGGCTGCTTAACGGGTAAGGTGAGGTGGGGTGATGCCTAAAACAAGGGTTTCAAATTAGCTCAGAGACCGTTCCATAAACCCAATATGTAATAGACAAGACCTACTCCTTGCTCAGTGATCTGGACTCAAAACCCCCTATTCACCGCCCAAGAATATATCTGACTAGTAAGAATCTTAAAACCTATGTACTGATATCCCTCTGTAAGTGAGTCAAGTGGGTGTAAAGCGGCATAAACACAGCAGTGAAAAGCAGCTAAACCCCTTTATAAAAATCAATCACTTTTAAAATCCCGTGAAACAAAGACAGTGAAAGAGAGAGAAATTCTTACAAAATTCGTTCAAGGCCTGTGATGCCACCTGGATTGACCATATCTAGACCCACAGCTGATTGAGGCATAAGGGTGGACACTCTTGGGGCTGAGAGGTTTGGTGAGGTTGGGTGAGCAAATGCAGACCCTTTAGAGTAATACTGCGTGGTACCCATCCCATGGGTCCCAAATCTCCAGGTTCAAGGGCATCTTCCTACATCGAAAACATGCATGAGAATCCCAGAAGATGGTACATCGTGTGATCGGGAAAGGTTTCTAAAACGCACCTCATTTCTCATCTCCTTGTGCTCGGGTTCGCCATTCCAGCCGCTTTACTAGCAATCTCCCTCCTTGAGAATCAGCACCTTTAACCTCCTGTTCCGTACAGGTTGCAATTTGTCCTGAGGATGAACGGGAAGAGGGGGAACCAATGAGACACTAGCTCTAGGTGTGGGGACAGGCACAGGTCACTCTATTTTCCCATCAGGGAGAAGAATTAACCACAGCCTCAGCCTGCCGCCCGGGACCAGAATAGGGCCTGAAGCAATCCTGCGCTTTTGCGGCCAGCTCCCAAGAAAGCGAGTTGAAAAATGGAGCTCAGGGGCACTGCAATTCACAAACCTGCAGAGTTATAAATGATAACTCTCGTCCACAAATATATTGACGGAAGACAACAGAGAGGATTTGAAAGCAAGGCAGAATTGCAGGAAACAGATTTCAGGAGGTAGATTCGAATCGCCTTTAAAGCACGGGAAAAGCGGCAAAACCTCGACAATGATGCCCTTGGCCAAAAAGGGCGTATGCGTTTTTTCCTGAATATATTCAGGAAAAAACGCATACGCCCTTTTTGGCCAACCAAGCAACCTGGAAAGGCAAATCAGCGCTACAAAGAAGTCTCGCTTCCCATCGGTCAAAAGGGCCATGCTGAATAAAGTGTCAAAACCAGAAATGCAGGACAGGCCATGGAGAAACGGCAGCCTTGCTACGCTGATGGGCGGGATGTAAATTGCCAACAGCCACTCTGCAGAAGTGTACGGTGTGTCCTGAAACATCGAAAAAACTCAGCTTAGAGAGCATAGGGCACTTCCACTCACGGGCGTATAAATTGGGAAAACTAAAAATCAGCAAGGCACAGGCACCCCAAAGTTTAGGGCTGCTCTGTTGACAAGAACCTCCACTTCGTTACACCTTAAATATCCCAGGAAAGAGAAAAATGGATAAAGAAGTTGTGGTCCTTTTGTACAATGGAATATCACTCAGCCATGAAATCAACGTCATAAGGCTAGTAGCAGCATGATGAGTGGATTTAGGTACGACGATTCTAAGTGAAATAAGTCACACAGAAAAAGACACTTATCATAAGATATCACTTATAGAGGGAATGTAAAAACCGCTACCCTTGAACTGAATTACAAAACAGAACAGAGTCACACGTTTAGAAAACACACTATGGCTGCTTAACGGGAAAGGTGAGGTGGGGTGATGCCTAAAACAAGGGTTTCAAATTAGCTCAGAGACCGTTCCATAAACCCAATATGTAATAGACAAGACCTACTCTTTGCTCAGTGATCTGGACTCAAAACCCCCTATTCACCGCCCAAGAATATATCTGACTAGTAAGACTCTTAAAACCTATGTACTGATATCCCTCTGTAAGTGAGTCAAGTGGGTGTAAAGCGGCATAAACACAGCAGTGAAAAGCAGCTAAACCCCTTTATAAAAATCAATCACTTTTAAAATCCCGTGAAACAAAGACAGTGAAAGAGAGAGAAATTCTTACAAAATTCGTTCAAGGGCTGTGATGCCACCTGGATTGACCATATCTAGACCCACAGCTGATTGAGGCATAAGGGTGGACACTCTTGGGGCTGAGAGGTTTGGTGAGGTTGGGTGAGCAAATGCAGACCCTTTAGAGTAATACTGCGTGGTACCCATCCCATGGGTCCCAAATCTCCAGGTTCAAGGGCATCTTCCTACATCGAAAACATGCATGAGAATCCCAGAAGATGGTACATCGTGTGATCGGGAAAGGTTTCTAAAACGCACCTCATTTCTCATCTCCTTGTGCTCGGGTTCGCCATTCCAGCCGCTTTACTAGCAATCTCCCTCCTTGAGAATCAGCACCTTTAACCTCCTGTTCCGTACAGGTTGCAATTTGTCCTGAGGATGAACGGGAAGAGGGGGAACCAATGAGACACTAGCTCTAGGTGTGGGGACAGGCACAGGTCACTCTATTTTCCCATCAGGAAGAAGAATTAACCACAGGCTCAGCCTGCCGCCCGGGACCAGAATAGGGCCTGAAGCAATCCTGCGCTTTTGCGGCCAGCTCCCAAGAAAGCGAGTTGAAAAATGGAGCTCAGGGGCACTGCAATTCACAAACCTGCAGAGTTATAAATGATAACTCTCGTCCACAAATATATTGACGGAAGACAACAGAGAGGATTTGAAAGCAAGGCAGAATTGCAGGAAACAGATTTCAGGAGGTAGATTCGAATCGCCTTTAAAGCACGGGAAAAGCGGCAAAACCTCGACAATGATGCCCTTGGCTAAAAAGGGCGTATGCGTTTTTTCCTGAATATATTCAGGAAAAAACGCATACGCCCTTTTTGGCCAACCAAGCAACCTGGAAAGGCAAATCAGCGCTACAAAGAAGTCTCGCTTCCCATCGGTCAAAAGGGCCATGCTGAATAAAGTGTCAAAACCAGAAATGCAGGACAGGCCATGGAGAAACGGGAGCCTTGCTACGCTGATGGGCGGGATGTAAATTGCCAACAGCCACTCTGCAGAAGTGTACGGTGTGTCCTGAAACATCGAAAAAACTCAGCTTAGAGAGCATAGGGCACTTCCACTCACGGGCGTATAAATTGGGAAAACTAAAAATCAGCAAGACACAGGCACCCCAAAGTTTAGGGCTGCTCTGTGGACAAGAACCTCCACTTCGTTACACCTTAAATATCCCAGGAAAGAGAAAAATGGATAAAGAAGTTGTGGTCCTTTTGTACAATGGAATATCACTCAGCCATGAAATCAACGTCATAAGGCTAGTAGCAGCATGATGAGTGGATTTAGGTACGACGATTCTAAGTGAAATAAGTCACACAGAAAAAGACACTTATCATAAGATATCACTTATAGAGGGAATGTAAAAACCGCTACCCTTGAACTGAATTACAAAACAGAACAGAGTCACACGTTTAGAAAACACACTATGGCTGCTTAACGGGAAAGGTGAGGTGGGGTGATGCATAAAACAAGGGTTTCAAATTAGCTCAGAGACCGTTCCATAAACCCAATATGTAATAGACAAGACCTACTCCTTGCTCAGTGATCTGGACTCAAAACCCCCTATTCACCGCCCAAGAATATATCTGACTAGTAAGAATCTTAAAACCTATGTACTGATATCCCTCTGTAAGTGAGTCAAGTGGGTGTAAAGCGGCATAAACACAGCAGTGAAAAGCAGCTAAACCCCTTTATAAAAATCAATCACTTTTAAAAACCCGTGAAACAAAGACAGTGAAAGAGAGAGAAATTCTTACAAAATTCGTTCAAGGGCTGTGATGCCACCTGGATTGACCATATCTAGACCCACAGCTGATTGAGGCATAAGGGTGGACACTCTTGGGGCTGAGAGGTTTGGTGAGGTTGGGTGAGCAAATGCAGACCCTTTAGAGTAATACTGCGTGGTACCCATCCCATGGGTCCCAAATCTCCAGGTTCAAGGGCATCTTCCTACATCGAAAACATGCATGAGAATCCCAGAAGATGGTACATCGTGTGATCGGGAAAGGTTTCTAAAACGCACCTCATTTCTCATCTCCTTGTGCTCGGGTTCGCCATTCCAGCCGCTTTACTAGCAATCTCCCTCCTTGAGAATCAGCACCTTTAACCTCCTGTTCCGTACAGGTTGCAATTTGTCCTGAGGATGAACGGGAAGAGGGGGAACCAATGAGACACTAGCTCTAGGTGTGGGGACAGGCACAGGTCACTCTATTTTCCCATCAGGAAGAAGAATTAACCACAGCCTCAGCCTGCCGCCCGGGACCAGAATAGGGCCTGAAGCAATCCTGCGCTTTTGCGGCCAGCTCCCAAGAAAGCGAGTTGAAAAATGGAGCTCAGGGGCACTGCAATTCACAAACCTGCAGAGTTATAAATGATAACTCTTGCCCACAAATATATTGACGGAAGACAACAGAGAGGATTTGAAAGCAAGGCAGAATTGCAGGAAACAGATTTCAGGAGGTAGATTCGAATCGCCTTTAAAGCACGGGAAAAGCGGCAAAACCTCGACAATGATGCCCTTGGCCAAAAAGGGCGTATGCGTTTTTTCCTGAATATATTCAGGAAAAAACGCATACGCCCTTTTTAGCCAACCAAGCAACCTGGAAAGGCAAATCAGCGCTACAAAGAAGTCTCGCTTCCCATCGGTCAAAAGGGCCATGCTGAATAAAGTGTCAAAACCAGAAATGCAGGACAGGCCATGGAGAAACGGGAGCCTTGCTACGCTGATGGGCGGGATGTAAATTGCCAACAGCCACTCTGCAGAAGTGTACGGTGTGTCCTGAAACATCGAAAAAACTCAGCTTAGAGAGCATAGGGCACTTCCACTCACGGGCGTATAAATTGGGAAAACTAAAAATCAGCAAGGCACAGGCACCCCAAAGTTTAGGGCTGCTCTGTTGACAAGAACCTCCACTTCGTTACACCTTAAATATCCCAGGAAAGAGAAAAATGGATAAAGAAGTTGTGGTCCTTTTGTACAATGGAATATCACTCAGCCATGAAATCAACGTCATAAGGCTAGTAGCAGCATGATGAGTGGATTTAGGTACGACGATTCTAAGTGAAATAAGTCACACAGAAAAAGACACTTATCATAAGATATCACTTATAGAGGGAATGTAAAAACCGCTACCCTTGAACTGAATTACAAAACAGAACAGAGTCACACGTTTAGAAAACACACTATGGCTGCTTAACGGGAAAGGTGAGCTGGGGTGATGCCTAAAACAAGGGTTTCAAATTAGCTCAGAGACCGTTCCATAAACCCAATATGTAATAGACAAGACCTACTCCTTGCTCAGTGATCTGGACTCAAAACCCCCTATTCACCGCCCAAGAATATATCTGACTAGTAAGACTCTTAAAACCTATGTACTGATATCCCTCTGTAAGTGAGTCAAGTGGGTGTAAAGCGGCATAAACACAGCAGTGAAAAGCAGCTAAACCCCTTTATAAAAATCAATCACTTTTAAAATCCCGTGAAACAAAGACAGTGAAAGAGAGAGAAATTCTTACAAAATTCGTTCAAGGGCTGTGATGCCACCTGGATTGACCATATCTAGACCCACAGCTGATTGAGGCATAAGGGTGGACACTCTTGGGGCTGAGAGGTTTGGTGAGGTTGGGTGAGCAAATGCAGACCCTTTAGAGTAATACTGCGTGGTACCCATCCCATGGGTCCCAAATCTCCAGGTTCAAGGGCATCTTCCTACATCGAAAACATGCATGAGAATCCCAGAAGATGGTACATCGTGTGATCGGGAAAGGTTTCTAAAACGCACCTCATTTCTCATCTCCTTGTGCTCGGGTTCGCCATTCCAGCCGCTTTACTAGCAATCTCCCTCCTTGAGAATCAGCACCTTTAACCTCCTGTTCCGTACAGGTTGCAATTTGTCCTGAGGATGAACGGGAAGAGGGGGAACCAATGAGACACTAGCTCTAGGTGTGGGGACAGGCACAGGTCACTCTATTTTCCCATCAGGGAGAAGAATTAACCACAGGCTCAGCCTGCCGCCCGGGACCAGAATAGGGCCTGAAGCAATCCTGCGCTTTTGCGGCCAGCTCCCAAGAAAGCGAGTTGAAAAATGGAGCTCAGGGGCACTGCAATTCACAAACCTGCAGAGTTATAAATGATAACTCTCGTCCACAAATATATTGACGGAAGACAACAGAGAGGATTTGAAAGCAAGGCAGAATTGCAGGAAACAGATTTCAGGAGGTAGATTCGAATCGCCTTTAAAGCACGGGAAAAGCGGCAAAACCTCGACAATGATGCCCTTGGCCAAAAAGGGCGTATGCGTTTTTTCCTGAATATATTCAGGAAAAAACGCATACGCCCTTTTTGGCCAACCAAGCAACCTGGAAAGGCAAATCAGCGCTACAAAGAAGTCTCGCTTCCCATCGGTCAAAAGGGCCATGCTGAATAAAGTGTCAAAACCAGAAATGCAGGACAGGCCATGGAGAAACGGCAGCCTTGCTACGCTGATGGGCGGGATGTAAATTGCCAACAGCCACTCTGCAGAAGTGTACGGTGTGTCCTGAAACATCGAAAAAACTCAGCTTAGAGAGCATAGGGCACTTCCACTCACGGGCGTATAAATTGGGAAAACTAAAAATCAGCAAGGCACAGGCACCCCAAAGTTTAGGGCTGCTCTGTTGACAAGAACCTCCACTTCGTTACACCTTAAATATCCCAGGAAAGAGAAAAATGGATAAAGAAGTTGTGGTCCTTTTGTACAATGGAATATCACTCAGCCATGAAATCAACGTCATAAGGCTAGTAGCAGCATGATGAGTGGATTTAGGTACGACGATTCTAAGTGAAATAAGTCACACAGAAAAAGACACTTATCATAAGATATCACTTATAGAGGGAATGTAAAAACCGCTACCCTTGAACTGAATTACAAAACAGAACAGAGTCACACGTTTAGAAAACACACTATGGCTGCTTAACGGGAAAGGTGAGGTGGGGTGATGCCTAAAACAAGGGTTTCAAATTAGCTCAGAGACCGTTCCATAAACCCAATATGTAATAGACAAGACCTACTCTTTGCTCAGTGATCTGGACTCAAAACCCCCTATTCACCGCCCAAGAATATATCTGACTAGTAAGACTCTTAAAACCTATGTACTGATATCCCTCTGTAAGTGAGTCAAGTGGGTGTAAAGCGGCATAAACACAGCAGTGAAAAGCAGCTAAACCCCTTTATAAAAATCAATCACTTTTAAAATCCCGTGAAACAAAGACAGTGAAAGAGAGAGAAATTCTTACAAAATTCGTTCAAGGGCTGTGATGCCACCTGGATTGACCATATCTAGACCCACAGCTGATTGAGGCATAAGGGTGGACACTCTTGGGGCTGAGAGGTTTGGTGAGGTTGGGTGAGCAAATGCAGACCCTTTAGAGTAATACTGCGTGGTACCCATCCCATGGGTCCCAAATCTCCAGGTTCAAGGGCATCTTCCTACATCGAAAACATGCATGAGAATCCCAGAAGATGGTACATCGTGTGATCGGGAAAGGTTTCTAAAACGCACCTCATTTCTCATCTCCTTGTGCTCGGGTTCGCCATTCCAGCCGCTTTACTAGCAATCTCCCTCCTTGAGAATCAGCACCTTTAACCTCCTGTTCCGTACAGGTTGCAATTTGTCCTGAGGATGAACGGGAAGAGGGGGAACCAATGAGACACTAGCTCTAGGTGTGGGGACAGGCACAGGTCACTCTATTTTCCCATCAGGAAGAAGAATTAACCACAGCCTCAGCCTGCCGCCCGGGACCAGAATAGGGCCTGAAGCAATCCTGCGCTTTTGCGGCCAGCTCCCAAGAAAGCGAGTTGAAAAATGGAGCTCAGGGGCACTGCAATTCACAAACCTGCAGAGTTATAAATGATAACTCTCGTCCACAAATATATTGACGGAAGACAACAGAGAGGATTTGAAAGCAAGGCAGAATTGCAGGAAACAGATTTCAGGAGGTAGATTCGAATCGCCTTTAAAGCACGGGAAAAGCGGCAAAACCTCGACAATGATGCCCTTGGCTAAAAAGGGCGTATGCGTTTTTTCCTGAATATATTCAGGAAAAAACGCATACGCCCTTTTTGGCCAACCAAGCAACCTGGAAAGGCAAATCAGCGCTACAAAGAAGTCTCGCTTCCCATCGGTCAAAAGGGCCATGCTGAATAAAGTGTCAAAACCAGAAATGCAGGACAGGCCATGGAGAAACGGGAGCCTTGCTACGCTGATGGGCGGGATGTAAATTGCCAACAGCCGCTCTGCAGAAGTGTACGGTGTGTCCTGAAACATCGAAAACACTCAGCTTAGAGAGCATAGGGCACTTCCACTCACGGGCGTATAAATTGGGAAAACTAAAAATCAGCAAGACACAGGCACCCCAAAGTTTAGGGCTGCTCTGTGGACAAGAACCTCCACTTCGTTACACCTTAAATATCCCAGGAAAGAGAAAAATGGATAAAGAAGTTGTGGTCCTTTTGTACAATGGAATATCACTCAGCCATGAAATCAACGTCATAAGGCTAGTAGCAGCATGATGAGTGGATTTAGGTACGACGATTCTAAGTGAAATAAGTCACACAGAAAAAGACACTTATCATAAGATATCACTTATAGAGGGAATGTAAAAACCGCTACCCTTGAACTGAATTACAAAACAGAACAGAGTCACACGTTTAGAAAACACACTATGGCTGCTTAACGGGAAAGGTGAGGTGGGGTGATGCCTAAAACAAGGGTTTCAAATTAGCTCAGAGACCGTTCCATAAACCCAATATGTAATAGACAAGACCTACTCCTTGCTCAGTGATCTGGACTCAAAACCCCCTATTCACCGCCCAAGAATATATCTGACTAGTAAGAATCTTAAAACCTATGTACTGATATCCCTCTGTAAGTGAGTCAAGTGGGTGTAAAGCGGCATAAACACAGCAGTGAAAAGCAGCTAAACCCCTTTATAAAAATCAATCACTTTTAAAAACCCGTGAAACAAAGACAGTGAAAGAGAGAGAAATTCTTACAAAATTCGTTCAAGGGCTGTGATGCCACCTGGATTGACCATATCTAGACCCACAGCTGATTGAGGCATAAGGGTGGACACTCTTGGGGCTGAGAGGTTTGGTGAGGTTGGGTGAGCAAATGCAGACCCTTTAGAGTAATACTGCGTGGTACCCATCCCATGGGTCCCAAATCTCCAGGTTCAAGGGCATCTTCCTACATCGAAAACATGCATGAGAATCCCAGAAGATGGTACATCGTGTGATCGGGAAAGGTTTCTAAAACGCACCTCATTTCTCATCTCCTTGTGCTCGGGTTCGCCATTCCAGCCGCTTTACTAGCAATCTCCCTCCTTGAGAATCAGCACCTTTAACCTCCTGTTCCGTACAGGTTGCAATTTGTCCTGAGGATGAACGGGAAGAGGGGGAACCAATGAGACACTAGCTCTAGGTGTGGGGACAGGCACAGGTCACTCTATTTTCCCATCAGGAAGAAGAATTAACCACAGCCTCAGCCTGCCGCCCGGGACCAGAATAGGGCCTGAAGCAATCCTGCGCTTTTGCGGCCAGCTCCCAAGAAAGCGAGTTGAAAAATGGAGCTCAGGGGCACTGCAATTCACAAACCTGCAGAGTTATAAATGATAACTCTCGTCCACAAATATATTGACGGAAGACAACAGAGAGGATTTGAAAGCAAGGCAGAATTGCAGGAAACAGATTTCAGGAGGTAGATTCGAATCGCCTTTAAAGCACGGGAAAAGCGGCAAAACCTCGACAATGATGCCCTTGGCCAAAAAGGGCGTATGCGTTTTTTCCTGAATATATTCAGGAAAAAACGCATACGCCCTTTTTGGCCAACCAAGCAACCTGGAAAGGCAAATCAGCGCTACAAAGAAGTCTCGCTTCCCATCGGTCAAAAGGGCCATGCTGAATAAAGTGTCAAAACCAGAAATGCAGGACAGGCCATGGAGAAACGGCAGCCTTGCTACGCTGATGGGCGGGATGTAAATTGCCAACAGCCACTCTGCAGAAGTGTACGGTGTGTCCTGAAACATCGAAAAAACTCAGCTTAGAGAGCATAGGGCACTTCCACTCACGGGCGTATAAATTGGGAAAACTAAAAATCAGCAAGGCACAGGCACCCCAAAGTTTAGGGCTGCTCTGTTGACAAGAACCTCCACTTCGTTACACCTTAAATATCCCAGGAAAGAGAAAAATGGATAAAGAAGTTGTGGTCCTTTTGTACAATGGAATATCACTCAGCCATGAAATCAACGTCATAAGGCTAGTAGCAGCATGATGAGTGGATTTAGGTACGACGATTCTAAGTGAAATAAGTCACACAGAAAAAGACACTTATCATAAGATATCACTTATAGAGGGAATGTAAAAACCGCTACCCTTGAACTGAATTACAAAACAGAACAGAGTCACACGTTTAGAAAACACACTATGGCTGCTTAACGGGAAAGGTGAGGTGGGGTGATGCATAAAACAAGGGTTTCAAATTAGCTCAGAGACCGTTCCATAAACCCAATATGTAATAGACAAGACCTACTCCTTGCTCAGTGATCTGGACTCAAAACCCCCTATTCACCGCCCAAGAATATATCTGACTAGTAAGAATCTTAAAACCTATGTACTGATATCCCTCTGTAAGTGAGTCAAGTGGGTGTAAAGCGGCATAAACACAGCAGTGAAAAGCAGCTAAACCCCTTTATAAAAATCAATCACTTTTAAAAACCCGTGAAACAAAGACAGTGAAAGAGAGAGAAATTCTTACAAAATTCGTTCAAGGGCTGTGATGCCACCTGGATTGACCATATCTAGACCCACAGCTGATTGAGGCATAAGGGTGGACACTCTTGGGGCTGAGAGGTTTGGTGAGGTTGGGTGAGCAAATGCAGACCCTTTAGAGTAATACTGCGTGGTACCCATCCCATGGGTCCCAAATCTCCAGGTTCAAGGGCATCTTCCTACATCGAAAACATGCATGAGAATCCCAGAAGATGGTACATCGTGTGATCGGGAAAGGTTTCTAAAACGCACCTCATTTCTCATCTCCTTGTGCTCGGGTTCGCCATTCCAGCCGCTTTACTAGCAATCTCCCTCCTTGAGAATCAGCACCTTTAACCTCCTGTTCCGTACAGGTTGCAATTTGTCCTGAGGATGAACGGGAAGAGGGGGAACCAATGAGACACTAGCTCTAGGTGTGGGGACAGGCACAGGTCACTCTATTTTCCCATCAGGAAGAAGAATTAACCACAGCCTCAGCCTGCCGCCCGGGACCAGAATAGGGCCTGAAGCAATCCTGCGCTTTTGCGGCCAGCTCCCAAGAAAGCGAGTTGAAAAATGGAGCTCAGGGGCACTGCAATTCACAAACCTGCAGAGTTATAAATGATAACTCTCGTCCACAAATATATTGACGGAAGACAACAGAGAGGATTTGAAAGCAAGGCAGAATTGCAGGAAACAGATTTCAGGAGGTAGATTCGAATCGCCTTTAAAGCACGGGAAAAGCGGCAAAACCTCGACAATGATGCCCTTGGCCAAAAAGGGCGTATGCGTTTTTTCCTGAATATATTCAGGAAAAAACGCATACGCCCTTTTTAGCCAACCAAGCAACCTGGAAAGGCAAATCAGCGCTACAAAGAAGTCTCGCTTCCCATCGGTCAAAAGGGCCATGCTGAATAAAGTGTCAAAACCAGAAATGCAGGACAGGCCATGGAGAAACGGGAGCCTTGCTACGCTGATGGGCGGGATGTAAATTGCCAACAGCCACTCTGCAGAAGTGTACGGTGTGTCCTGAAACATCGAAAAAACTCAGCTTAGAGAGCATAGGGCACTTCCACTCACGGGCGTATAAATTGGGAAAACTAAAAATCAGCAAGGCACAGGCACCCCAAAGTTTAGGGCTGCTCTGTTGACAAGAACCTCCACTTCGTTACACCTTAAATATCCCAGGAAAGAGAAAAATGGATAAAGAAGTTGTGGTCCTTTTGTACAATGGAATATCACTCAGCCATGAAATCAACGTCATAAGGCTAGTAGCAGCATGATGAGTGGATTTAGGTACGACGATTCTAAGTGAAATAAGTCACACAGAAAAAGACACTTATCATAAGATATCACTTATAGAGGGAATGTAAAAACCGCTACCCTTGAACTGAATTACAAAACAGAACAGAGTCACACGTTTAGAAAACACACTATGGCTGCTTAACGGGAAAGGTGAGCTGGGGTGATGCCTAAAACAAGGGTTTCAAATTAGCTCAGAGACCGTTCCATAAACCCAATATGTAATAGACAAGACCTACTCCTTGCTCAGTGATCTGGACTCAAAACCCCCTATTCACCGCCCAAGAATATATCTGACTAGTAAGAATCTTAAAACCTATGTACTGATATCCCTCTGTAAGTGAGTCAAGTGGGTGTAAAGCGGCATAAACACAGCAGTGAAAAGCAGCTAAACCCCTTTATAAAAATCAATCACTTTTAAAAACCCGTGAAACAAAGACAGTGAAAGAGAGAGAAATTCTTACAAAATTCGTTCAAGGGCTGTGATGCCACCTGGATTGACCATATCTAGACCCACAGCTGATTGAGGCATAAGGGTGGACACTCTTGGGGCTGAGAGGTTTGGTGAGGTTGGGTGAGCAAATGCAGACCCTTTAGAGTAATACTGCGTGGTACCCATCCCATGGGTCCCAAATCTCCAGGTTCAAGGGCATCTTCCTACATCGAAAACATGCATGAGAATCCCAGAAGATGGTACACCGTGTGATCGGGAAAGGTTTCTAACACGCACCTCATTTCTCATCTCCTTGTGCTCGGGTTCGCCATTCCAGCCGCTTTACTAGCAATCTCCCTCCTTGGAGAATCAGCACCTTTAACCTCCTGTTCCGTACAGGTTGCAATTTGTCCTGAGGATGAACGGGAAGAGGGGGAACCAATGAGACACTAGCTCTAGGTGTTGGGACAGGCACAGGTCACTCTATTTTCCCATCAGGAAGAAGAATTAACCACAGGCTCAGCCTGCCGCCCGGGACCAGAATAGGGCCTGAAGCAATCCTGCGCTTTTGCGGCCAGCTCCCAAGAAAGCGAGTTGAAAAATGGAGCTCAGGGGCACTGCAATTCACAAACCTGCAGAGTTATAAATGATAACTCTCGTCCACAAATATATTGACGGAAGACAACAAAGAGGATTTGAAAGCAAGGCAGAATTGCAGGAAACAGATTTCAGGAGGAAGATTCGAATCGCCTTTAAAGCACGGGAAAAGCGGCAAAACCTCGACAATGATGCCCTTGGCCAAAAAGGGCGTATGCGTTTTTTCCTGAATATATTCAGGAAAAAACGCATACGCCCTTTTTGGCCAACCAAGCAACCTGGAAAGGCAAATCAGCGCTACAAAGAAGTCTCGCTTCCCATCGGTCAAAAGGGCCATGCTGAATAAAGTGTCAAAACCAGAAATGCAGGACAGGCCATGGAGAAACGGGAGCCTTGCTACGCTGATGGGCGGGATGTAAATTGCCAACAGCCACTCTGCAGAAGTGTACGGTGTGTCCTGAAACATCGAAAACACTCAGCTTAGAGAGCATAGGGCACTTCCACTCACGGGCGTATAAATTGGGAAAACTAAAAATCAGCAAGGCACAGGCACCCCAAAGTTTAGGGCTGCTCTGTTGACAAGAACCTCCACTTCGTTACACCTTAAATATCCCAGGAAAGAGAAAAATGGATAAAGAAGTTGTGGTCCTTTTGTACAATGGAATATCACTCAGCCATGAAATCAACGTCATAAGGCTAGTAGCAGCATGATGAGTGGATTTAGGTACGACGATTCTAAGTGAAATAAGCCACACAGAAAACGACACTTATCATAAGATATCACTTATAGAGGGAATGTAAAACCGCTACCCTTGAACTGAATTACAAAACAGAACAGAGTCACACGTTTAGAAAACACACTATGGCTGCTTAACGGGAAAGGTGAGGTGGGGTGATGCATAAAACAAGGGTTTCAAATTAGCTCAGAGACCGTTCCATAAACCCAATATGTAATAGACAAGACCTACTCCTTGCTCAGTGATCTGGACTCAAAACCCCCTATTCACCGCCCAAGAATATATCTGACTAGTAAGAATCTTAAAACCTATGTATTGATATCTCTCTGTATGTGAGTCAAGTGGGTGTAAAGTGGCATAAACACAGCAGTAAAAAACAGCTAAACCCCTTTATAAAAATCAATTACTTTTAAAAACCCGTGAAACAAAGACAGTGAAAGAGAGAGAAATTCTTACAAAATTCGTTCAAGGGCTGTGATGCCACCTGGATTGACCATATCTAGACCCACAGCTGATTGAGGCATAAGGGTGGACACTCTTGGGGCTGAGAGGTTTGGTGAGGTTGGGTGAGCAAACGCAGACCCTTTAGAGTAATACTGCGTGGTACCCATCCCATGGGTCCCAAATCTCCAGGTTCAAGGGCATCTTCCTACATCGTAAACATGCATGAGAATCCCAGAAGATGGTACACCGTGTGATCGGGAAAGGTTTCTAAAACGCACCTCATTTCTCATCTCCTTGTGCTCGGGTTCGCCATTCCAGCCGCTTTACTAGCAATCTCCCTCCTTGGAGAATCAGCACCTTTAACCTCCTGTTCCGTACAGGTTGCAATTTGTCCTGAGGATGAACGGGAAGAGGGGGAACCAATGAGACACTAGCTCTAGGTGTTGGGACAGGCACAGGTCACTCTATTTTCCCATCAGGAAGAAGAATTAACCACAGGCTCAGCCTGCCGCCCGGGACCAGAATAGGGCCTGAAGCAATCCTGCGCTTTTGCGGCCAGCTCCCAAGAAAGCGAGTGGGAAAATTGAACTCAGGGGCCCTGCAATTCACAAACATGCAGAGTTGTAAATGATAACTGTCGTCCACCAATATATTGACGGAAGACAACGAAGAGGATTTGAAAGCAAGGCAGAATTGCAGGAAACAGATTTCAGGAGGAAGATTCGAATCGCCTTTAAAGCACGGGAAAAGCGGCAAAACCTCGACAATGATGCCCTTGGCCAAAAAGGGCGTATGCGTTTTTTCCTGAATATATTCAGGAAAAAACGCATACGCCCTTTTTGGCCAACCAAGCATCCTGGAAAGGCAAATCAGCGCTACAAACAAGTCTCGCTTCCCATCGGTCAAAAGTGCCATGCTGAATAAAGTGTCAAAACCAGAAATGCAGGACAGGCCATGGAGAAACGGGAGCCTTGCTACGCTGATGGGCGGGATGTAAATTGCCAACAGCCACTCTGGAGAAGTGTACGGTGTGTCCTGAAACATCGAAAAAACTCAGCTTAAAGAGCATAGGGCACTTCCACTCACGGGCGTATAAATTGGGAAAACTAAAAATCAGCAAGGCACAGGCACCCCAAAGTTTAGGGCTGCTCTGTTGACAAGAACCTCCACTTCATTACACCTTAAATATCCCAGGAAAGAGAAAAATGGATAAAGAAGTTGTGGTCCTTTTGTACAATGGAATATCACTCAGCCATGAAATCAACGTCATAAGGCTAGTAGCAGCATGATGAGTGGATTTAGGTACGACGATTCTAAGTGAAATAAGCCACACAGAAAACGACACTTATCATAAGATATCACTTATAGAGGGAATGTAAAACCGCTACCCTTGAACTGAATTACAAAACAGAACAGAGTCACACGTTTAGAAAACACACTATGGCTGCTTAACGGGAAAGGTGAGGTGGGGTGATGCATAAAACAAGGGTTTCAAATTAGCTCAGAGACCGTTCCATAAACCCAATATGTAATAGACAAGACCTACTCCTTGCTCAGTGATCTGGACTCAAAACCCCCTATTCACCGCCCAAGAATATATCTGACTAGTAAGAATCTTAAAACCTATGTATTGATATCTCTCTGTATGTGAGTCAAGTGGGTGTAAAGCGGCATAAACACAGCAGTAAAAAACAGCTAAACCCCTTTATAAAAATCCATTACTTTTAAAAACCCGTGAAACAAAGACAGTGAAAGAGAGAGAAATTCTTACAAAATTCGTTCAAGGGCTGTGATGCCACCTGGATTGACCATATCTAGACCCACAGCTGATTGAGGCATAAGGGTGGACACTCTTGGGGCTGAGAGGTTTGGTGAGGTTGGGTGAGCAAACGCAGACCCTTTAGAGTAATACTGCGTGGTACCCATCCCATGGGTCCCAAATCTCCACGTTCAAGGGCATCTTCCTACATCGAAAACAAGCATGAGAATCCCAGAAGATGGTACACCGTGTGATCGGGAAAGGTTTCTAACACGCACCTCATTTCTCATCTCCTTGTGCTCGGGTTCGCCATTCCAGCCGCTTTACTAGCAATCTCCCTCCTTGGAGAATCAGCACCTTTAACCTCCTGTTCCGTACAGGTTGCAATTTGTCCTGAGGATGAACGGGAAGAGGGGGAACCAATGAGACACTAGCTCTAGGTGTTGGGACAGGCACAGGTCACTCTATTTTCCCATCAGGAAGAAGAATTAACCACAGGCTCAGCCTGCCGCCCGGGACCAGAATAGGGCCTGAAGCAATCCTGCGCTTTTGCGGCCAGCTCCCAAGAAAGCGAGTTGAAAAATGGAGCTCAGGGGCACTGCAATTCACAAACCTGCAGAGTTATAAATGATAACTCTCGTCCACAAATATATTGACGGAAGACAACAAAGAGGATTTGAAAGCAAGGCAGAATTGCAGGAAACAGATTTCAGGAGGAAGATTCGAATCGCCTTTAAAGCACGGGAAAAGCGGCAAAACCTCGACAATGATGCCCTTGGCCAAAAAGGGCGTATGCGTTTTTTCCTGAATATATTCAGGAAAAAACGCATACGCCCTTTTTGGCCAACCAAGCAACCTGGAAAGGCAAATCAGCGCTACAAAGAAGTCTCGCTTCCCATCGGTCAAAAGGGCCATGCTGAATAAAGTGTCAAAACCAGAAATGCAGGACAGGCCATGGAGAAACGGGAGCCTTGCTACGCTGATGGGCAGGATGTAAATTGCCAACAGCCACTCTGCAGAAGTGTACGGTGTGTCCTGAAACATCGAAAACACTCAGCTTAGAGAGCATAGGGCACTTCCACTCACGGGCGTATAAATTGGGAAAACTAAAAATCAGCAAGGCACAGGCACCCCAAAGTTTAGGGCTGCTCTGTTGACAAGAACCTCCACTTCGTTACACCTTAAATATCCCAGGAAAGAGAAAAATGGATAAAGAAGTTGTGGTCCTTTTGTACAATGGAATATCACTCAGCCATGAAATCAACGTCATAAGGCTAGTAGCAGCATGATGAGTGGATTTAGGTACGACGATTCTAACTGAAATAAGTCACACAGAAAAAGACACTTATCATAAGATATCACTTATAGAGGGAATGTAAAAACCGCTACCCTTGCACTGAATTACAAAACAGAACAGAGTCACACGTTTAGAAAACACACTATGGCTGCTTAACGGGAAAGGTGAGGTGGGGTGATGCCTAAAACAAGGGTTTCAAATTAGCTCAGAGACCGTTCCATAAACCCAATATGTAATAGACAAGACCTACTCCTTGCTCAGTGATCTGGACTCAAAACCCCCTATTCACCGCCCAAGAATATATCTGACTAGTAAGAATCTTAAAACCTATGTATTGATATCTCTCTGTATGTGAGTCAAGTGGGTGTAAAGTGGCATAAACACAGCAGTAAAAAACAGCTAAACCCCTTTATAAAAATCCATTACTTTTAAAAACCCGTGAAACAAAGACAGTGAAAGAGAGAGAAATTCTTACAAAATTCGTTCAAGGGCTGTGATGCCACCTGGATTGACCATATCTAGACCCACAGCTGATTGAGGCATAAGGGTGGACACTCTTGGGGCTGAGAGGTTTGGTGAGGTTGGGTGAGCAAACGCAGACCCTTTAGAGTAATACTGCGTGGTACCCATCCCATGGGTCCCAAATCTCCAGGTTCAAGGGCATCTTCCTACATCGAAAACATGCATGAGAATCCCAGAAGATGGTACACCGTGTGATCGGGAAAGGTTTCTAACACGCACCTCATTTCTCATCTCCTTGTGCTCGGGTTCGCCATTCCAGCCGCTTTACTAGCAATCTCCCTCCTTGGAGAATCAGCACCTTTAACCTCCTGTTCCGTACAGGTTGCAATTTGTCCTGAGGATGAACGGGAAGAGGGGGAACCAATGAGACACTAGCTCTAGGTGTTGGGACAGGCACAGGTCACTCTATTTTCCCATCAGGAAGAAGAATTCACCACAGGCTCAGCCTGCCGCCCGGGACCAGAATAGGGCCTGAAGCAATCCTGCGCTTTTGCGGCCAGCTCCCAAGAAAGCGAGTTGAAAAATGGAGCTCAGGGGCACTGCAATTCACAAACCTGCAGAGTTATAAATGATAACTCTCGTCCACAAATATATTGACGGAAGACAACAAAGAGGATTTGAAAGCAAGGCAGAATTGCAGGAAACAGATTTCAGGAGGAAGATTCGAATCGCCTTTAAAGCACGGGAAAAGCGGCAAAACCTCGACAATGATGCCCTTGGCCAAAAAGGGCGTATGCGTTTTTTCCTGAATATATTCAGGAAAAAACGCATACGCCCTTTTTGGCCAACCAAGCAACCTGGAAAGGCAAATCAGCGCTACAAAGAAGTCTCGCTTCCCATCGGTCAAAAGGGCCATGCTGAATAAAGTGTCAAAACCAGAAATGCAGGACAGGCCATGGAGAAACGGGAGCCTTGCTACGCTGATGGGCAGGATGTAAATTGCCAACAGCCACTCTGCAGAAGTGTACGGTGTGTCCTGAAACATCGAAAACACTCAGCTTAGAGAGCATAGGGCACTTCCACTCACGGGCGTATAAATTGGGAAAACTAAAAATCAGCAAGGCACAGGCACCCCAAAGTTTAGGGCTGCTCTGTTGACAAGAACCTCCACTTCGTTACACCTTAAATATCCCAGGAAAGAGAAAAATGGATAAAGAAGTTGTGGTCCTTTTGTACAATGGAATATCACTCAGCCATGAAATCAACGTCATAAGGCTAGTAGCAGCATGATGAGTGGATTTAGGTACGACGATTCTAACTGAAATAAGTCACACAGAAAAAGACACTTATCATAAGATATCACTTATAGAGGGAATGTAAAAACCGCTACCCTTGCACTGAATTACAAAACAGAACAGAGTCACACGTTTAGAAAACACACTATGGCTGCTTAACGGGAAAGGTGAGGTGGGGTGATGCCTAAAACAAGGGTTTCAAATTAGCTCAGAGACCGTTCCATAAACCCAATATGTAATAGACAAGACCTACTCCTTGCTCAGTGATCTGGACTCAAAACCCCCTATTCACCGCCCAAGAATATATCTGACTAGTAAGAATCTTAAAACCTATGTATTGATATCTCTCTGTATGTGAGTCAAGTGGGTGTAAAGCGGCATAAACACAGCAGTAAAAAACAGCTAAACCCCTTTATAAAAATCCATTACTTTTAAAAACCCGTGAAACAAAGACAGTGAAAGAGAGAGAAATTCTTACAAAATTCGTTCAAGGGCTGTGATGCCACCTGGATTGACCATATCTAGACCCACAGCTGATTGAGGCATAAGGGTGGACACTCTTGGGGCTGAGAGGTTTGGTGAGGTTGGGTGAGCAAACGCAGACCCTTTAGAGTAATACTGCGTGGTACCCATCCCATGGGTCCCAAATCTCCACGTTCAAGGGCATCTTCCTACATCGAAAACAAGCATGAGAATCCCAGAAGATGGTACACTGTGTGATCGGGAAAGGTTTCTAACACGCACCTCATTTCTCATCTCCTTGTGCTCGGGTTCGCCATTCCAGCCGCTTTACTAGCAATCTCCCTCCTTGGAGAATCAGCACCTTTAACCTCCTGTTCCGTACAGGTTGCAATTTGTCCTGAGGATGAACGGGAAGAGGGGGAACCAATGAGACACTAGCTCTAGGTGTTGGGACAGGCACAGGTCACTCTATTTTCCCATCAGGAAGAAGAATTCACCACAGGCTCAGCCTGCCGCCCGGGACCAGAATAGGGCCTGAAGCAATCCTGCGCTTTTGCGGCCAGCTCACAAGAAAGCGAGTTGAAAAATGGAGCTCAGGGGCACTGCAATTCACAAACCTGCAGAGTTATAAATGATAACTCTCGTCCACAAATATATTGACGGAAGACAACAAAGAGGATTTGAAAGCAAGGCAGAATTGCAGGAAACAGATTTCAGGAGGAAGATTCGAATCGCCTTTAAAGCACGGGAAAAGCGGCAAAACCTCGACAATGATGCCCTTGGCCAAAAAGGGCGTATGCGTTTTTTCCTGAATATATTCAGGAAAAAACGCATACGCCCTTTTTGGCCAACCAAGCAACCTGGAAAGGCAAATCAGCGCTACAAAGAAGTCTCGCTTCCCATCGGTCAAAAGGGCCATGCTGAATAAAGTGTCAAAACCAGAAATGCAGGACAGGCCATGGAGAAACGGGAGCCTTGCTACGCTGATGGGCGGGATGTAAATTGCCAACAGCCACTCTGCAGAAGTGTACGGTGTGTCCTGAAACATCGAAAACACTCAGCTTAGAGAGCATAGGGCACTTCCACTCACGGGCGTATAAATTGGGAAAACTAAAAATCAGCAAGGCACAGGCACCCCAAAGTTTAGGGCTGCTCTGTTGACAAGAACCTCCACTTCGTTACACCTTAAATATCCCAGGAAAGAGAAAAATGGATAAAGAAGTTGTGGTCCTTTTGTACAATGGAATATCACTCAGCCATGAAATCAACGTCATAAGGCTAGTAGCAGCATGATGAGTGGATTTAGGTACGACGATTCTAAGTGAAATAAGCCACACAGAAAACGACACTTATCATAAGATATCACTTATAGAGGGAATGTAAAACCGCTACCCTTGAACTGAATTACAAAACAGAACAGAGTCACACGTTTAGAAAACACACTATGGCTGCTTAACGGGAAAGGTGAGGTGGGGTGATGCATAAAACAAGGGTTTCAAATTAGCTCAGAGACCGTTCCATAAACCCAATATGTAATAGACAAGACCTACTCCTTGCTCAGTGATCTGGACTCAAAACCCCCTATTCACCGCCCAAGAATATATCTGACTAGTAAGAATCTTAAAACCTATGTATTGATATCTCTCTGTATGTGAGTCAAGTGGGTGTAAAGTGGCATAAACACAGCAGTAAAAAACAGCTAAACCCCTTTATAAAAATCCATTACTTTTAAAAACCCGTGAAACAAAGACAGTGAAAGAGAGAGAAATTCTTACAAAATTCGTTCAAGGGCTGTGATGCCACCTGGATTGACCATATCTAGACCCACAGCTGATTGAGGCATAAGGGTGGACACTCTTGGGGCTGAGAGGTTTGGTGAGGTTGGGTGAGCAAACGCAGACCCTTTAGAGTAATACTGCGTGGTACCCATCCCATGGGTCCCAAATCTCCAGGTTCAAGGGCATCTTCCTACATCGAAAACATGCATGAGAATCCCAGAAGATGGTACACCGTGTGATCGGGAAAGGTTTCTAACACGCACCTCATTTCTCATCTCCTTGTGCTCGGGTTCGCCATTCCAGCCGCTTTACTAGCAATCTCCCTCCTTGGAGAATCAGCACCTTTAACCTCCTGTTCCGTACAGGTTGCAATTTGTCCTGAGGATGAACGGGAAGAGGGGGAACCAATGAGACACTAGCTCTAGGTGTTGGGACAGGCACAGGTCACTCTATTTTCCCATCAGGAAGAAGAATTAACCACAGGCTCAGCCTGCCGCCCGGGACCAGAATAGGGCCTGAAGCAATCCTGCGCTTTTGCGGCCAGCTCCCAAGAAAGCGAGTTGAAAAATGGAGCTCAGGGGCACTGCAATTCACAAACCTGCAGAGTTATAAATGATAACTCTCGTCCACAAATATATTGACGGAAGACAACAAAGAGGATTTGAAAGCAAGGCAGAATTGCAGGAAACAGATTTCAGGAGGAAGATTCGAATCGCCTTTAAAGCACGGGAAAAGCGGCAAAACCTCGACAATGATGCCCTTGGCCAAAAAGGGCGTATGCGTTTTTTCCTGAATATATTCAGGAAAAAACGCATACGCCCTTTTTGGCCAACCAAGCAACCTGGAAAGGCAAATCAGCGCTACAAAGAAGTCTCGCTTCCCATCGGTCAAAAGGGCCATGCTGAATAAAGTGTCAAAACCAGAAATGCAGGACAGGCCATGGAGAAACGGGAGCCTTGCTACGCTGATGGGCGGGATGTAAATTGCCAACAGCCACTCTGCAGAAGTGTACGGTGTGTCCTGAAACATCGAAAACACTCAGCTTAGAGAGCATAGGGCACTTCCACTCACGGGCGTATAAATTGGGAAAACTAAAAATCAGCAAGGCACAGGCACCCCAAAGTTTAGGGCTGCTCTGTTGACAAGAACCTCCACTTCGTTACACCTTAAATATCCCAGGAAAGAGAAAAATGGATAAAGAAGTTGTGGTCCTTTTGTACAATGGAATATCACTCAGCCATGAAATCAACGTCATAAGGCTAGTAGCAGCATGATGAGTGGATTTAGGTACGACGATTCTAAGTGAAATAAGCCACACAGAAAACGACACTTATCATAAGATATCACTTATAGAGGGAATGTAAAACCGCTACCCTTGAACTGAATTACAAAACAGAACAGAGTCACACGTTTAGAAAACACACTATGGCTGCTTAACGGGAAAGGTGAGGTGGGGTGATGCATAAAACAAGGGTTTCAAATTAGCTCAGAGACCGTTCCATAAACCCAATATGTAATAGACAAGACCTACTCCTTGCTCAGTGATCTGGACTCAAAACCCCCTATTCACCGCCCAAGAATATATCTGACTAGTAAGAATCTTAAAACCTATGTATTGATATCTCTCTGTATGTGAGTCAAGTGGGTGTAAAGTGGCATAAACACAGCAGTAAAAAACAGCTAAACCCCTTTATAAAAATCAATTACTTTTAAAAACCCGTGAAACAAAGACAGTGAAAGAGAGAGAAATTCTTACAAAATTCGTTCAAGGGCTGTGATGCCACCTGGATTGACCATATCTAGACCCACAGCTGATTGAGGCATAAGGGTGGACACTCTTGGGGCTGAGAGGTTTGGTGAGGTTGGGTGAGCAAACGCAGACCCTTTAGAGTAATACTGCGTGGTACCCATCCCATGGGTCCCAAATCTCCAGGTTCAAGGGCATCTTCCTACATCGTAAACATGCATGAGAATCCCAGAAGATGGTACACCGTGTGATCGGGAAAGGTTTCTAAAACGCACCTCATTTCTCATCTCCTTGTGCTCGGGTTCGCCATTCCAGCCGCTTTACTAGCAATCTCCCTCCTTGGAGAATCAGCACCTTTAACCTCCTGTTCCGTACAGGTTGCAATTTGTCCTGAGGATGAACGGGAAGAGGGGGAACCAATGAGACACTAGCTCTAGGTGTTGGGACAGGCACAGGTCACTCTATTTTCCCATCAGGAAGAAGAATTAACCACAGGCTCAGCCTGCCGCCCGGGACCAGAATAGGGCCTGAAGCAATCCTGCGCTTTTGCGGCCAGCTCCCAAGAAAGCGAGTGGGAAAATGGAACTCAGGGGCCCTGCAATTCACAAACATGCAGAGTTGTAAATGATAACTCTCGTCCACAAATATATTGACGGAAGACAACAGAGAGGATTTGAAAGCAAGGCAGAATTGCAGGAAACAGATTTCAGGAGGTAGATTCGAATCGCCTTTAAAGCACGGGAAAAGCGGCAAAACCTCGACAATGATGCCCTTGGCCAAAAAGGGCGTATGCGTTTTTTCCTGAATATATTCAGGAAAAAACGCATACGCCCTTTTTGGCCAACCAAGCAACCTGGAAAGGCAAATCAGCGCTACAAAGAAGTCTCGCTTCCCATCGGTCAAAAGGGCCATGCTGAATAAAGTGTCAAAACCAGAAATGCAGGACAGGCCATGGAGAAACGGCAGCCTTGCTACGCTGATGGGCGGGATGTAAATTGCCAACAGCCACTCTGCAGAAGTGTACGGTGTGTCCTGAAACATCGAAAAAACTCAGCTTAGAGAGCATAGGGCACTTCCACTCACGGGCGTATAAATTGGGAAAACTAAAAATCAGCAAGGCACAGGCACCCCAAAGTTTAGGGCTGCTCTGTTGACAAGAACCTCCACTTCGTTACACCTTAAATATCCCAGGAAAGAGAAAAATGGATAAAGAAGTTGTGGTCCTTTTGTACAATGGAATATCACTCAGCCATGAAATCAACGTCATAAGGCTAGTAGCAGCATGATGAGTGGATTTAGGTACGACGATTCTAAGTGAAATAAGTCACACAGAAAAAGACACTTATCATAAGATATCACTTATAGAGGGAATGTAAAAACCGCTACCCTTGAACTGAATTACAAAACAGAACAGAGTCACACGTTTAGAAAACACACTATGGCTGCTTAACGGGAAAGGTGAGGTGGGGTGATGCATAAAACAAGGGTTTCAAATTAGCTCAGAGACCGTTCCATAAACCCAATATGTAATAGACAAGACCTACTCCTTGCTCAGTGATCTGGACTCAAAACCCCCTATTCACCGCCCAAGAATATATCTGACTAGTAAGAATCTTAAAACCTATGTACTGATATCCCTCTGTAAGTGAGTCAAGTGGGTGTAAAGCGGCATAAACACAGCAGTGAAAAGCAGCTAAACCCCTTTATAAAAATCAATCACTTTTAAAAACCCGTGAAACAAAGACAGTGAAAGAGAGAGAAATTCTTACAAAATTCGTTCAAGGGCTGTGATGCCACCTGGATTGACCATATCTAGACCCACAGCTGATTGAGGCATAAGGGTGGACACTCTTGGGGCTGAGAGGTTTGGTGAGGTTGGGTGAGCAAATGCAGACCCTTTAGAGTAATACTGCGTGGTACCCATCCCATGGGTCCCAAATCTCCAGGTTCAAGGGCATCTTCCTACATCGAAAACATGCATGAGAATCCCAGAAGATGGTACATCGTGTGATCGGGAAAGGTTTCTAAAACGCACCTCATTTCTCATCTCCTTGTGCTCGGGTTCGCCATTCCAGCCGCTTTACTAGCAATCTCCCTCCTTGAGAATCAGCACCTTTAACCTCCTGTTCCGTACAGGTTGCAATTTGTCCTGAGGATGAACGGGAAGAGGGGGAACCAATGAGACACTAGCTCTAGGTGTTGGGACAGGCACAGGTCACTCTATTTTCCCATCAGGAAGAAGAATTAACCACAGCCTCAGCCTGCCGCCCGGGACCAGAATAGGGCCTGAAGCAATCCTGCGCTTTTGCG
Organism: Balaenoptera borealis; assembly: GCF_965194805.1. Lineage (NCBI taxonomy): Eukaryota > Metazoa > Chordata > Mammalia > Artiodactyla > Balaenopteridae > Balaenoptera > Balaenoptera borealis. The sequence goes on from NW_028123284.1 coordinate 181,625, forward strand.
GCCAGCTCCCAAGAAAGCGAGTTGAAAAATGGAGCTCAGGGGCACTGCAATTCACAAACCTGCAGAGTTATAAATGATAACTCTCGTCCACAAATATATTGACGGAAGACAACAGAGAGGATTTGAAAGCAAGGCAGAATTGCAGGAAACAGATTTCAGGAGGTAGATTCGAATCGCCTTTAAAGCACGGGAAAAGCGGCAAAACCTCGACAATGATGCCCTTGGCCAAAAAGGGCGTATGCGTTTTTTCCTGAATATATTCAGGAAAAAACGCATACGCCCTTTTTAGCCAACCAAGCAACCTGGAAAGGCAAATCAGCGCTACAAAGAAGTCTCGCTTCCCATCGGTCAAAAGGGCCATGCTGAATAAAGTGTCAAAACCAGAAATGCAGGACAGGCCATGGAGAAACGGGAGCCTTGCTACGCTGATGGGCGGGATGTAAATTGCCAACAGCCACTCTGCAGAAGTGTACGGTGTGTCCTGAAACATCGAAAAAACTCAGCTTAGAGAGCATAGGGCACTTCCACTCACGGGCGTATAAATTGGGAAAACTAAAAATCAGCAAGGCACAGGCACCCCAAAGTTTAGGGCTGCTCTGTTGACAAGAACCTCCACTTCGTTACACCTTAAATATCCCAGGAAAGAGAAAAATGGATAAAGAAGTTGTGGTCCTTTTGTACAATGGAATATCACTCAGCCATGAAATCAACGTCATAAGGCTAGTAGCAGCATGATGAGTGGATTTAGGTACGACGATTCTAAGTGAAATAAGTCACACAGAAAAAGACACTTATCATAAGATATCACTTATAGAGGGAATGTAAAAACCGCTACCCTTGAACTGAATTACAAAACAGAACAGAGTCACACGTTTAGAAAACACACTATGGCTGCTTAACGGGAAAGGTGAGCTGGGGTGATGCCTAAAACAAGGGTTTCAAATTAGCTCAGAGACCGTTCCATAAACCCAATATGTAATAGACAAGACCTACTCCTTGCTCAGTGATCTGGACTCAAAACCCCCTATTCACCGCCCAAGAATATATCTGACTAGTAAGAATCTTAAAACCTATGTACTGATATCCCTCTGTAAGTGAGTCAAGTGGGTGTAAAGCGGCATAAACACAGCAGTGAAAAGCAGCTAAACCCCTTTATAAAAATCAATCACTTTTAAAAACCCGTGAAACAAAGACAGTGAAAGAGAGAGAAATTCTTACAAAATTCGTTCAAGGGCTGTGATGCCACCTGGATTGACCATATCTAGACCCACAGCTGATTGAGGCATAAGGGTGGACACTCTTGGGGCTGAGAGGTTTGGTGAGGTTGGGTGAGCAAATGCAGACCCTTTAGAGTAATACTGCGTGGTACCCATCCCATGGGTCCCAAATCTCCAGGTTCAAGGGCATCTTCCTACATCGAAAACATGCATGAGAATCCCAGAAGATGGTACACCGTGTGATCGGGAAAGGTTTCTAACACGCACCTCATTTCTCATCTCCTTGTGCTCGGGTTCGCCATTCCAGCCGCTTTACTAGCAATCTCCCTCCTTGGAGAATCAGCACCTTTAACCTCCTGTTCCGTACAGGTTGCAATTTGTCCTGAGGATGAACGGGAAGAGGGGGAACCAATGAGACACTAGCTCTAGGTGTGGGGACAGGCACAGGTCACTCTATTTTCCCATCAGGAAGAAGAATTAACCACAGGCTCAGCCTGCCGCCCGGGACCAGAATAGGGCCTGAAGCAATCCTGCGCTTTTGCGGCCAGCTCCCAAGAAAGCGAGTTGAAAAATGGAGCTCAGGGGCACTGCAATTCACAAACCTGCAGAGTTATAAATGATAACTCTCGTCCACAAATATATTGACGGAAGACAACAAAGAGGATTTGAAAGCAAGGCAGAATTGCAGGAAACAGATTTCAGGAGGAAGATTCGAATCGCCTTTAAAGCACGGGAAAAGCGGCAAAACCTCGACAATGATGCCCTTGGCCAAAAAGGGCGTATGCGTTTTTTCCTGAATATATTCAGGAAAAAACGCATACGCCCTTTTTGGCCAACCAAGCAACCTGGAAAGGCAAATCAGCGCTACAAAGAAGTCTCGCTTCCCATCGGTCAAAAGGGCCATGCTGAATAAAGTGTCAAAACCAGAAATGCAGGACAGGCCATGGAGAAACGGGAGCCTTGCTACGCTGATGGGCGGGATGTAAATTGCCAACAGCCACTCTGCAGAAGTGTACGGTGTGTCCTGAAACATCGAAAACACTCAGCTTAGAGAGCATAGGGCACTTCCACTCACGGGCGTATAAATTGGGAAAACTAAAAATCAGCAAGGCACAGGCACCCCAAAGTTTAGGGCTGCTCTGTTGACAAGAACCTCCACTTCGTTACACCTTAAATATCCCAGGAAAGAGAAAAATGGATAAAGAAGTTGTGGTCCTTTTGTACAATGGAATATCACTCAGCCATGAAATCAACGTCATAAGGCTAGTAGCAGCATGATGAGTGGATTTAGGTACGACGATTCTAAGTGAAATAAGCCACACAGAAAACGACACTTATCATAAGATATCACTTATAGAGGGAATGTAAAACCGCTACCCTTGAACTGAATTACAAAACAGAACAGAGTCACACGTTTAGAAAACACACTATGGCTGCTTAACGGGAAAGGTGAGGTGGGGTGATGCATAAAACAAGGGTTTCAAATTAGCTCAGAGACCGTTCCATAAACCCAATATGTAATAGACAAGACCTACTCCTTGCTCAGTGATCTGGACTCAAAACCCCCTATTCACCGCCCAAGAATATATCTGACTAGTAAGAATCTTAAAACCTATGTACTGATATCCCTCTGTAAGTGAGTCAAGTGGGTGTAAAGCGGCATAAACACAGCAGTGAAAAGCAGCTAAACCCCTTTATAAAAATCAATCACTTTTAAAAACCCGTGAAACAAAGACAGTGAAAGAGAGAGAAATTCTTACAAAATTCGTTCAAGGGCTGTGATGCCACCTGGATTGACCATATCTAGACCCACAGCTGATTGAGGCATAAGGGTGGACACTCTTGGGGCTGAGAGGTTTGGTGAGGTTGGGTGAGCAAATGCAGACCCTTTAGAGTAATACTGCGTGGTACCCATCCCATGGGTCCCAAATCTCCAGGTTCAAGGGCATCTTCCTACATCGAAAACATGCATGAGAATCCCAGAAGATGGTACATCGTGTGATCGGGAAAGGTTTCTAAAACGCACCTCATTTCTCATCTCCTTGTGCTCGGGTTCGCCATTCCAGCCGCTTTACTAGCAATCTCCCTCCTTGAGAATCAGCACCTTTAACCTCCTGTTCCGTACAGGTTGCAATTTGTCCTGAGGATGAACGGGAAGAGGGGGAACCAATGAGACACTAGCTCTAGGTGTTGGGACAGGCACAGGTCACTCTATTTTCCCATCAGGAAGAAGAATTAACCACAGGCTCAGCCTGCCGCCCGGGACCAGAATAGGGCCTGAAGCAATCCTGCGCTTTTGCGGCCAGCTCCCAAGAAAGCGAGTTGAAAAATGGAGCTCAGGGGCACTGCAATTCACAAACCTGCAGAGTTATAAATGATAACTCTCGTCCACAAATATATTGACGGAAGACAACAAAGAGGATTTGAAAGCAAGGCAGAATTGCAGGAAACAGATTTCAGGAGGAAGATTCGAATCGCCTTTAAAGCACGGGAAAAGCGGCAAAACCTCGACAATGATGCCCTTGGCCAAAAAGGGCGTATGCGTTTTTTCCTGAATATATTCAGGAAAAAACGCATACGCCCTTTTTGGCCAACCAAGCAACCTGGAAAGGCAAATCAGCGCTACAAAGAAGTCTCGCTTCCCATCGGTCAAAAGGGCCATGCTGAATAAAGTGTCAAAACCAGAAATGCAGGACAGGCCATGGAGAAACGGGAGCCTTGCTACGCTGATGGGCAGGATGTAAATTGCCAACAGCCACTCTGCAGAAGTGTACGGTGTGTCCTGAAACATCGAAAACACTCAGCTTAGAGAGCATAGGGCACTTCCACTCACGGGCGTATAAATTGGGAAAACTAAAAATCAGCAAGGCACAGGCACCCCAAAGTTTAGGGCTGCTCTGTTGACAAGAACCTCCACTTCGTTACACCTTAAATATCCCAGGAAAGAGAAAAATGGATAAAGAAGTTGTGGTCCTTTTGTACAATGGAATATCACTCAGCCATGAAATCAACGTCATAAGGCTAGTAGCAGCATGATGAGTGGATTTAGGTACGACGATTCTAACTGAAATAAGTCACACAGAAAAAGACACTTATCATAAGATATCACTTATAGAGGGAATGTAAAAACCGCTACCCTTGCACTGAATTACAAAACAGAACAGAGTCACACGTTTAGAAAACACACTATGGCTGCTTAACGGGAAAGGTGAGGTGGGGTGATGCCTAAAACAAGGGTTTCAAATTAGCTCAGAGACCGTTCCATAAACCCAATATGTAATAGACAAGACCTACTCCTTGCTCAGTGATCTGGACTCAAAACCCCCTATTCACCGCCCAAGAATATATCTGACTAGTAAGAATCTTAAAACCTATGTATTGATATCTCTCTGTATGTGAGTCAAGTGGGTGTAAAGCGGCATAAACACAGCAGTAAAAAACAGCTAAACCCCTTTATAAAAATCCATTACTTTTAAAAACCCGTGAAACAAAGACAGTGAAAGAGAGAGAAATTCTTACAAAATTCGTTCAAGGGCTGTGATGCCACCTGGATTGACCATATCTAGACCCACAGCTGATTGAGGCATAAGGGTGGACACTCTTGGGGCTGAGAGGTTTGGTGAGGTTGGGTGAGCAAACGCAGACCCTTTAGAGTAATACTGCGTGGTACCCATCCCATGGGTCCCAAATCTCCACGTTCAAGGGCATCTTCCTACATCGAAAACAAGCATGAGAATCCCAGAAGATGGTACACTGTGTGATCGGGAAAGGTTTCTAACACGCACCTCATTTCTCATCTCCTTGTGCTCGGGTTCGCCATTCCAGCCGCTTTACTAGCAATCTCCCTCCTTGGAGAATCAGCACCTTTAACCTCCTGTTCCGTACAGGTTGCAATTTGTCCTGAGGATGAACGGGAAGAGGGGGAACCAATGAGACACTAGCTCTAGGTGTTGGGACAGGCACAGGTCACTCTATTTTCCCATCAGGAAGAAGAATTCACCACAGGCTCAGCCTGCCGCCCGGGACCAGAATAGGGCCTGAAGCAATCCTGCGCTTTTGCGGCCAGCTCCCAAGAAAGCGAGTTGAAAAATGGAGCTCAGGGGCACTGCAATTCACAAACCTGCAGAGTTATAAATGATAACTCTCGTCCACAAATATATTGACGGAAGACAACAAAGAGGATTTGAAAGCAAGGCAGAATTGCAGGAAACAGATTTCAGGAGGAAGATTCGAATCGCCTTTAAAGCACGGGAAAAGCGGCAAAACCTCGACAATGATGCCCTTGGCCAAAAAGGGCGTATGCGTTTTTTCCTGAATATATTCAGGAAAAAACGCATACGCCCTTTTTGGCCAACCAAGCAACCTGGAAAGGCAAATCAGCGCTACAAAGAAGTCTCGCTTCCCATCGGTCAAAAGGGCCATGCTGAATAAAGTGTCAAAACCAGAAATGCAGGACAGGCCATGGAGAAACGGGAGCCTTGCTACGCTGATGGGCGGGATGTAAATTGCCAACAGCCACTCTGCAGAAGTGTACGGTGTGTCCTGAAACATCGAAAACACTCAGCTTAGAGAGCATAGGGCACTTCCACTCACGGGCGTATAAATTGGGAAAACTAAAAATCAGCAAGGCACAGGCACCCCAAAGTTTAGGGCTGCTCTGTTGACAAGAACCTCCACTTCGTTACACCTTAAATATCCCAGGAAAGAGAAAAATGGATAAAGAAGTTGTGGTCCTTTTGTACAATGGAATATCACTCAGCCATGAAATCAACGTCATAAGGCTAGTAGCAGCATGATGAGTGGATTTAGGTACGACGATTCTAAGTGAAATAAGCCACACAGAAAACGACACTTATCATAAGATATCACTTATAGAGGGAATGTAAAACCGCTACCCTTGAACTGAATTACAAAACAGAACAGAGTCACACGTTTAGAAAACACACTATGGCTGCTTAACGGGAAAGGTGAGGTGGGGTGATGCATAAAACAAGGGTTTCAAATTAGCTCAGAGACCGTTCCATAAACCCAATATGTAATAGACAAGACCTACTCCTTGCTCAGTGATCTGGACTCAAAACCCCCTATTCACCGCCCAAGAATATATCTGACTAGTAAGAATCTTAAAACCTATGTATTGATATCTCTCTGTATGTGAGTCAAGTGGGTGTAAAGTGGCATAAACACAGCAGTAAAAAACAGCTAAACCCCTTTATAAAAATCCATTACTTTTAAAAACCCGTGAAACAAAGACAGTGAAAGAGAGAGAAATTCTTACAAAATTCGTTCAAGGGCTGTGATGCCACCTGGATTGACCATATCTAGACCCACAGCTGATTGAGGCATAAGGGTGGACACTCTTGGGGCTGAGAGGTTTGGTGAGGTTGGGTGAGCAAACGCAGACCCTTTAGAGTAATACTGCGTGGTACCCATCCCATGGGTCCCAAATCTCCAGGTTCAAGGGCATCTTCCTACATCGAAAACATGCATGAGAATCCCAGAAGATGGTACACCGTGTGATCGGGAAAGGTTTCTAACACGCACCTCATTTCTCATCTCCTTGTGCTCGGGTTCGCCATTCCAGCCGCTTTACTAGCAATCTCCCTCCTTGGAGAATCAGCACCTTTAACCTCCTGTTCCGTACAGGTTGCAATTTGTCCTGAGGATGAACGGGAAGAGGGGGAACCAATGAGACACTAGCTCTAGGTGTTGGGACAGGCACAGGTCACTCTATTTTCCCATCAGGAAGAAGAATTAACCACAGGCTCAGCCTGCCGCCCGGGACCAGAATAGGGCCTGAAGCAATCCTGCGCTTTTGCGGCCAGCTCCCAAGAAAGCGAGTTGAAAAATGGAGCTCAGGGGCACTGCAATTCACAAACCTGCAGAGTTATAAATGATAACTCTCGTCCACAAATATATTGACGGAAGACAACAAAGAGGATTTGAAAGCAAGGCAGAATTGCAGGAAACAGATTTCAGGAGGAAGATTCGAATCGCCTTTAAAGCACGGGAAAAGCGGCAAAACCTCGACAATGATGCCCTTGGCCAAAAAGGGCGTATGCGTTTTTTCCTGAATATATTCAGGAAAAAACGCATACGCCCTTTTTGGCCAACCAAGCAACCTGGAAAGGCAAATCAGCGCTACAAAGAAGTCTCGCTTCCCATCGGTCAAAAGGGCCATGCTGAATAAAGTGTCAAAACCAGAAATGCAGGACAGGCCATGGAGAAACGGGAGCCTTGCTACGCTGATGGGCAGGATGTAAATTGCCAACAGCCACTCTGCAGAAGTGTACGGTGTGTCCTGAAACATCGAAAACACTCAGCTTAGAGAGCATAGGGCACTTCCACTCACGGGCGTATAAATTGGGAAAACTAAAAATCAGCAAGGCACAGGCACCCCAAAGTTTAGGGCTGCTCTGTTGACAAGAACCTCCACTTCGTTACACCTTAAATATCCCAGGAAAGAGAAAAATGGATAAAGAAGTTGTGGTCCTTTTGTACAATGGAATATCACTCAGCCATGAAATCAACGTCATAAGGCTAGTAGCAGCATGATGAGTGGATTTAGGTACGACGATTCTAACTGAAATAAGTCACACAGAAAAAGACACTTATCATAAGATATCACTTATAGAGGGAATGTAAAAACCGCTACCCTTGCACTGAATTACAAAACAGAACAGAGTCACACGTTTAGAAAACACACTATGGCTGCTTAACGGGAAAGGTGAGGTGGGGTGATGCCTAAAACAAGGGTTTCAAATTAGCTCAGAGACCGTTCCATAAACCCAATATGTAATAGACAAGACCTACTCCTTGCTCAGTGATCTGGACTCAAAACCCCCTATTCACCGCCCAAGAATATATCTGACTAGTAAGAATCTTAAAACCTATGTATTGATATCTCTCTGTATGTGAGTCAAGTGGGTGTAAAGCGGCATAAACACAGCAGTAAAAAACAGCTAAACCCCTTTATAAAAATCCATTACTTTTAAAAACCCGTGAAACAAAGACAGTGAAAGAGAGAGAAATTCTTACAAAATTCGTTCAAGGGCTGTGATGCCACCTGGATTGACCATATCTAGACCCACAGCTGATTGAGGCATAAGGGTGGACACTCTTGGGGCTGAGAGGTTTGGTGAGGTTGGGTGAGCAAACGCAGACCCTTTAGAGTAATACTGCGTGGTACCCATCCCATGGGTCCCAAATCTCCACGTTCAAGGGCATCTTCCTACATCGAAAACAAGCATGAGAATCCCAGAAGATGGTACACTGTGTGATCGGGAAAGGTTTCTAACACGCACCTCATTTCTAATCTCCTTGTGCTCGGGTTCGCCATTCCAGCCGCTTTACTAGCAATCTCCCTCCTTGGAGAATCAGCACCTTTAACCTCCTGTTCCGTACAGGTTGCAATTTGTCCTGAGGATGAACGGGAAGAGGGGGAACCAATGAGACACTAGCTCTAGGTGTTGGGACAGGCACAGGTCACTCTATTTTCCCATCAGGAAGAAGAATTCACCACAGGCTCAGCCTGCCGCCCGGGACCAGAATAGGGCCTGAAGCAATCCTGCGCTTTTGCGGCCAGCTCACAAGAAAGCGAGTTGAAAAATGGAGCTCAGGGGCACTGCAATTCACAAACCTGCAGAGTTATAAATGATAACTCTCGTCCACAAATATATTGACGGAAGACAACAAAGAGGATTTGAAAGCAAGGCAGAATTGCAGGAAACAGATTTCAGGAGGAAGATTCGAATCGCCTTTAAAGCACGGGAAAAGCGGCAAAACCTCGACAATGATGCCCTTGGCCAAAAAGGGCGTATGCGTTTTTTCCTGAATATATTCAGGAAAAAACGCATACGCCCTTTTTGGCCAACCAAGCAACCTGGAAAGGCAAATCAGCGCTACAAAGAAGTCTCGCTTCCCATCGGTCAAAAGGGCCATGCTGAATAAAGTGTCAAAACCAGAAATGCAGGACAGGCCATGGAGAAACGGGAGCCTTGCTACGCTGATGGGCGGGATGTAAATTGCCAACAGCCACTCTGCAGAAGTGTACGGTGTGTCCTGAAACATCGAAAACACTCAGCTTAGAGAGCATAGGGCACTTCCACTCACGGGCGTATAAATTGGGAAAACTAAAAATCAGCAAGGCACAGGCACCCCAAAGTTTAGGGCTGCTCTGTTGACAAGAACCTCCACTTCGTTACACCTTAAATATCCCAGGAAAGAGAAAAATGGATAAAGAAGTTGTGGTCCTTTTGTACAATGGAATATCACTCAGCCATGAAATCAACGTCATAAGGCTAGTAGCAGCATGATGAGTGGATTTAGGTACGACGATTCTAAGTGAAATAAGCCACACAGAAAACGACACTTATCATAAGATATCACTTATAGAGGGAATGTAAAACCGCTACCCTTGAACTGAATTACAAAACAGAACAGAGTCACACGTTTAGAAAACACACTATGGCTGCTTAACGGGAAAGGTGAGGTGGGGTGATGCATAAAACAAGGGTTTCAAATTAGCTCAGAGACCGTTCCATAAACCCAATATGTAATAGACAAGACCTACTCCTTGCTCAGTGATCTGGACTCAAAACCCCCTATTCACCGCCCAAGAATATATCTGACTAGTAAGAATCTTAAAACCTATGTATTGATATCTCTCTGTATGTGAGTCAAGTGGGTGTAAAGTGGCATAAACACAGCAGTAAAAAACAGCTAAACCCCTTTATAAAAATCCATTACTTTTAAAAACCCGTGAAACAAAGACAGTGAAAGAGAGAGAAATTCTTACAAAATTCGTTCAAGGGCTGTGATGCCACCTGGATTGACCATATCTAGACCCACAGCTGATTGAGGCATAAGGGTGGACACTCTTGGGGCTGAGAGGTTTGGTGAGGTTGGGTGAGCAAACGCAGACCCTTTAGAGTAATACTGCGTGGTACCCATCCCATGGGTCCCAAATCTCCAGGTTCAAGGGCATCTTCCTACATCGAAAACATGCATGAGAATCCCAGAAGATGGTACACCGTGTGATCGGGAAAGGTTTCTAACACGCACCTCATTTCTCATCTCCTTGTGCTCGGGTTCGCCATTCCAGCCGCTTTACTAGCAATCTCCCTCCTTGGAGAATCAGCACCTTTAACCTCCTGTTCCGTACAGGTTGCAATTTGTCCTGAGGATGAACGGGAAGAGGGGGAACCAATGAGACACTAGCTCTAGGTGTTGGGACAGGCACAGGTCACTCTATTTTCCCATCAGGAAGAAGAATTAACCACAGGCTCAGCCTGCCGCCCGGGACCAGAATAGGGCCTGAAGCAATCCTGCGCTTTTGCGGCCAGCTCCCAAGAAAGCGAGTTGAAAAATGGAGCTCAGGGGCACTGCAATTCACAAACCTGCAGAGTTATAAATGATAACTCTCGTCCACAAATATATTGACGGAAGACAACAAAGAGGATTTGAAAGCAAGGCAGAATTGCAGGAAACAGATTTCAGGAGGAAGATTCGAATCGCCTTTAAAGCACGGGAAAAGCGGCAAAACCTCGACAATGATGCCCTTGGCCAAAAAGGGCGTATGCGTTTTTTCCTGAATATATTCAGGAAAAAACGCATACGCCCTTTTTGGCCAACCAAGCAACCTGGAAAGGCAAATCAGCGCTACAAAGAAGTCTCGCTTCCCATCGGTCAAAAGGGCCATGCTGAATAAAGTGTCAAAACCAGAAATGCAGGACAGGCCATGGAGAAACGGGAGCCTTGCTACGCTGATGGGCGGGATGTAAATTGCCAACAGCCACTCTGCAGAAGTGTACGGTGTGTCCTGAAACATCGAAAACACTCAGCTTAGAGAGCATAGGGCACTTCCACTCACGGGCGTATAAATTGGGAAAACTAAAAATCAGCAAGGCACAGGCACCCCAAAGTTTAGGGCTGCTCTGTTGACAAGAACCTCCACTTCGTTACACCTTAAATATCCCAGGAAAGAGAAAAATGGATAAAGAAGTTGTGGTCCTTTTGTACAATGGAATATCACTCAGCCATGAAATCAACGTCATAAGGCTAGTAGCAGCATGATGAGTGGATTTAGGTACGACGATTCTAAGTGAAATAAGCCACACAGAAAACGACACTTATCATAAGATATCACTTATAGAGGGAATGTAAAACCGCTACCCTTGAACTGAATTACAAAACAGAACAGAGTCACACGTTTAGAAAACACACTATGGCTGCTTAACGGGAAAGGTGAGGTGGGGTGATGCATAAAACAAGGGTTTCAAATTAGCTCAGAGACCGTTCCATAAACCCAATATGTAATAGACAAGACCTACTCCTTGCTCAGTGATCTGGACTCAAAACCCCCTATTCACCGCCCAAGAATATATCTGACTAGTAAGAATCTTAAAACCTATGTATTGATATCTCTCTGTATGTGAGTCAAGTGGGTGTAAAGTGGCATAAACACAGCAGTAAAAAACAGCTAAACCCCTTTATAAAAATCAATTACTTTTAAAAACCCGTGAAACAAAGACAGTGAAAGAGAGAGAAATTCTTACAAAATTCGTTCAAGGGCTGTGATGCCACCTGGATTGACCATATCTAGACCCACAGCTGATTGAGGCATAAGGGTGGACACTCTTGGGGCTGAGAGGTTTGGTGAGGTTGGGTGAGCAAACGCAGACCCTTTAGAGTAATACTGCGTGGTACCCATCCCATGGGTCCCAAATCTCCAGGTTCAAGGGCATCTTCCTACATCGTAAACATGCATGAGAATCCCAGAAGATGGTACACCGTGTGATCGGGAAAGGTTTCTAAAACGCACCTCATTTCTCATCTCCTTGTGCTCGGGTTCGCCATTCCAGCCGCTTTACTAGCAATCTCCCTCCTTGGAGAATCAGCACCTTTAACCTCCTGTTCCGTACAGGTTGCAATTTGTCCTGAGGATGAACGGGAAGAGGGGGAACCAATGAGACACTAGCTCTAGGTGTTGGGACAGGCACAGGTCACTCTATTTTCCCATCAGGAAGAAGAATTAACCACAGGCTCAGCCTGCCGCCCGGGACCAGAATAGGGCCTGAAGCAATCCTGCGCTTTTGCGGCCAGCTCCCAAGAAAGCGAGTGGGAAAATGGAACTCAGGGGCCCTGCAATTCACAAACATGCAGAGTTGTAAATGATAACTCTCATCCACAAATATATTGACGGAAGACAACGAAGAGGATTTGAATGCAAGGCAGAATTGCAGGAAACAGATTTCAGGAGGTAGATTCGAATCGCCTTTAAAGCACGGGAAAAGCGGCAAAACCTCGACAATGATGCCCTTGGCCAAAAAGGGCGTATGCGTTTTTTCCTGAATATATTCAGGAAAAAACGCATACGCCCTTTTTGGCCAACCAAGCATCCTGGAAAGGCAAATCAGCGCTACAAACAAGTCTCGCTTCCCATCGGTCAAAAGTGCCATGCTGAATAAAGTGTCAAAACCAGAAATGCAGGACAGGCCATGGAGAAACGGGAGCCTTGCTACGCTGATGGGCGGGATGTAAATTGCCAACAGCCACTCTGGAGAAGTGTACGGTGTGTCCTGAAACATCGAAAAAACTCAGCTTAAAGAGCATAGGGCACTTCCACTCACGGGCGTATAAATTGGGAAAACTAAAAATCAGCAAGGCACAGGCACCCCAAAGTTTAGGGCTGCTCTGTTGACAAGAACCTCCACTTCGTTACACCTTAAATATCCCAGGAAAGAGAAAAATGGATAAAGAAGTTGTGGTCCTTTTGTACAATGGAATATCACTCAGCCATGAAATCAACGTCATAAGGCTAGTAGCAGCATGATGAGTGGATTTAGGTACGACGATTCTAAGTGAAATAAGTCACACAGAAAAAGAAACTTATCATAAGATATCACTTATAGAGGGAATGTAAAACCGCTACCCTTGAACTGAATTACAAAACAGAACAGAGTCACACGTTTAGAAAACACACTATGGCTGCTTAACGGGAAAGGTGAGGTGGGGTGATGCATAAAACAAGGGTTTCAAATTAGCTCAGAGACCGTTCCATAAACCGAATATGTAATAGACAAGACCTACTCCTTGCTCAGTGATCTGGACTCAAAACCCCCTATTCACCGCCCAAGAATATATCTGACTAGTAAGAATCTTAAAACCTATGTACTGATATCCCTCTGTAAGTGAGTCAAGTGGGTGTAAAGCGGCATAAACACAGCAGTGAAAAGCAGCTAAACCCCTTTATAAAAATCAATCACTTTTAAAAACCCGTGAAACAAAGACAGTGAAAGAGAGAGAAATTCTTACAAAATTCGTTCAAGGGCTGTGATGCCACCTGGATTGACCATATCTAGACCCACAGCTGATTGAGGCATAAGGGTGGACACTCTTGGGGCTGAGAGGTTTGGTGAGGTTGGGTGAGCAAACGCAGACCCTTTAGAGTAATACTGCGTGGTACCCATCCCATGGGTCCCAAATCTCCAGGTTCAAGGGCATCTTCCTACATCGAAAACATGCATGAGAATCCCAGAAGATGGTACACTGTGTGATCGGGAAAGATTTCTAGAACGCACCTCATTTCTCATCTCCTTGTGCTCGGGTTCGCCATTCCAGCCGCTTTACTAGCAATCTCCCTCCTTGGAGAATCAGCACCTTTAACCTCCTGTTCCGTACAGGTTGCAATTTGTCCTGAGGATGAACGGGAGGAGGGGGAACCAATGAGACACTAGCTCTAGGTGTTGGGACAGGCACAGGTCACTCTATTTTCCCATCAGGAAGAAGAATTAACCACAGCCTCAGCCTGCCGCCCGGGACCAGAATAGGGCCTGAAGCAATCCTGCGCTTTTGCGGCCAGCTCCCAAGAAAGCGAGTTGAAAAATGGAGCTCAGGGGCACTGCAATTCACAAACCTGCAGAGTTATAAATGATAACTCTCATCCACAAATATATTGACGGAAGACAACGAAGAGGATTTGAAAGCAAGGCAGAATTGCAGGAAACAGATTTCAGGAGGTAGATTCGAATCGCCTTTAAAGCACGGGAAAAGCGGCAAAACCTCGACAATGATGCCCTTGGCCAAAAAGGGCGTATGCGTTTTTTCCTGAATATATTCAGGAAAAAACGCATACGCCCTTTTTGGCCAACCAAGCAACCTGGAAAGGCAAATCAGCGCTACAAAGAAGTCTCGCTTCCCATCGGTCAAATAGGCCACGCTGAATAAAGTGTCAAACTCAGAAATGCAGGACAGGCCATGGAGAAACGGGAGCCTTGCTACGCTGATGGGCGGGATGTAAATTGCCAACAGCCACTCTGGAGAAGTGTACGGTGTGTCCTGAAACATCGAAAACACTCAGCTTAGAGAGCATAGGGCACTTCCACTCATGGGCGTATAAATTGGGAAAACTAAAAATCAGCAAGACACAGGCACCCCAAAGTTTAGGGCTGCTCTGTTGACAAGAACCTCCACTTCGTTACACCTTAAATATCCCAGGAAAGAGAAAAATGGATAAAGAAGTTGTGGTCCTTTTGTACAATGGAATATCACTCAGCCATGAAATCAACGTCATAAGGCTAGTAGCAGCATGATGAGTGGATTTAGGTACGACGATTCTAAGTGAAATAAGCCACACAGAAAACGACACTTATCATAAGATATCACTTATAGAGGGAATGTAAAACCGCTACCCTTGAACTGAATTACAAAACAGAACAGAGTCACACGTTTAGAAAACACACTATGGCTGCTTAACGGGAAAGGTGAGGTGGGGTGATGCATAAAACAAGGGTTTCAAATTAGCTCAGAGACCGTTCCATAAACCCAATATGTAATAGACAAGACCTACTCCTTGCTCAGTGATCTGGACTCAAAACCCCCTATTCACCGCCCAAGAATATATCTGACTAGTAAGAATCTTAAAACCTATGTATTGATATCTCTCTGTATGTGAGTCAAGTGGGTGTAAAGCGGCATAAACACAGCAGTAAAAAACAGCTAAACCCCTTTATAAAAATCCATTACTTTTAAAAACCCGTGAAACAAAGACAGTGAAAGAGAGAGAAATTCTTACAAAATTCGTTCAAGGGCTGTGATGCCACCTGGATTGACCATATCTAGACCCACAGCTGATTGAGGCATAAGGGTGGACACTCTTGGGGCTGAGAGGTTTGGTGAGGTTGGGTGAGCAAACGCAGACCCTTTAGAGTAATACTGCGTGGTACCCATCCCATGGGTCCCAAATCTCCAGGTTCAAGGGCATCTTCCTACATCGAAAACATGCATGAGAATCCCAGAAGATGGTACACCGTGTGATCGGGAAAGGTTTCTAACACGCACCTCATTTCTCATCTCCTTGTGCTCGGGTTCGCCATTCCAGCCGCTTTACTAGCAATCTCCCTCCTTGGAGAATCAGCACCTTTAACCTCCTGTTCCGTACAGGTTGCAATTTGTCCTGAGGATGAACGGGAAGAGGGGGAACCAATGAGACACTAGCTCTAGGTGTTGGGACAGGCACAGGTCACTCTATTTTCCCATCAGGAAGAAGAATTAACCACAGGCTCAGCCTGCCGCCCGGGACCAGAATAGGGCCTGAAGCAATCCTGCGCTTTTGCGGCCAGCTCCCAAGAAAGCGAGTTGAAAAATGGAGCTCAGGGGCACTGCAATTCACAAACCTGCAGAGTTATAAATGATAACTCTCGTCCACAAATATATTGACGGAAGACAACAAAGAGGATTTGAAAGCAAGGCAGAATTGCAGGAAACAGATTTCAGGAGGAAGATTCGAATCGCCTTTAAAGCACGGGAAAAGCGGCAAAACCTCGACAATGATGCCCTTGGCCAAAAAGGGCGTATGCGTTTTTTCCTGAATATATTCAGGAAAAAACGCATACGCCCTTTTTGGCCAACCAAGCAACCTGGAAAGGCAAATCAGCGCTACAAAGAAGTCTCGCTTCCCATCGGTCAAAAGGGCCATGCTGAATAAAGTGTCAAAACCAGAAATGCAGGACAGGCCATGGAGAAACGGGAGCCTTGCTACGCTGATGGGCGGGATGTAAATTGCCAACAGCCACTCTGCAGAAGTGTACGGTGTGTCCTGAAACATCGAAAACACTCAGCTTAGAGAGCATAGGGCACTTCCACTCACGGGCGTATAAATTGGGAAAACTAAAAATCAGCAAGGCACAGGCACCCCAAAGTTTAGGGCTGCTCTGTTGACAAGAACCTCCACTTCGTTACACCTTAAATATCCCAGGAAAGAGAAAAATGGATAAAGAAGTTGTGGTCCTTTTGTACAATGGAATATCACTCAGCCATGAAATCAACGTCATAAGGCTAGTAGCAGCATGATGAGTGGATTTAGGTACGACGATTCTAAGTGAAATAAGCCACACAGAAAACGACACTTATCATAAGATATCACTTATAGAGGGAATGTAAAACCGCTACCCTTGAACTGAATTACAAAACAGAACAGAGTCACACGTTTAGAAAACACACTATGGCTGCTTAACGGGAAAGGTGAGGTGGGGTGATGCATAAAACAAGGGTTTCAAATTAGCTCAGAGACCGTTCCATAAACCCAATATGTAATAGACAAGACCTACTCCTTGCTCAGTGATCTGGACTCAAAACCCCCTATTCACCGCCCAAGAATATATCTGACTAGTAAGAATCTTAAAACCTATGTATTGATATCTCTCTGTATGTGAGTCAAGTGGGTGTAAAGCGGCATAAACACAGCAGTAAAAAACAGCTAAACCCCTTTATAAAAATCCATTACTTTTAAAAACCCGTGAAACAAAGACAGTGAAAGAGAGAGAAATTCTTACAAAATTCGTTCAAGGGCTGTGATGCCACCTGGATTGACCATATCTAGACCCACAGCTGATTGAGGCATAAGGGTGGACACTCTTGGGGCTGAGAGGTTTGGTGAGGTTGGGTGAGCAAACGCAGACCCTTTAGAGTAATACTGCGTGGTACCCATCCCATGGGTCCCAAATCTCCAGGTTCAAGGGCATCTTCCTACATCGAAAACATGCATGAGAATCCCAGAAGATGGTACACCGTGTGATCGGGAAAGGTTTCTAACACGCACCTCATTTCTCATCTCCTTGTGCTCGGGTTCGCCATTCCAGCCGCTTTACTAGCAATCTCCCTCCTTGGAGAATCAGCACCTTTAACCTCCTGTTCCGTACAGGTTGCAATTTGTCCTGAGGATGAACGGGAAGAGGGGGAACCAATGAGACACTAGCTCTAGGTGTTGGGACAGGCACAGGTCACTCTATTTTCCCATCAGGAAGAAGAATTAACCACAGGCTCAGCCTGCCGCCCGGGACCAGAATAGGGCCTGAAGCAATCCTGCGCTTTTGCGGCCAGCTCCCAAGAAAGCGAGTTGAAAAATGGAGCTCAGGGGCACTGCAATTCACAAACCTGCAGAGTTATAAATGATAACTCTCGTCCACAAATATATTGACGGAAGACAACAAAGAGGATTTGAAAGCAAGGCAGAATTGCAGGAAACAGATTTCAGGAGGAAGATTCGAATCGCCTTTAAAGCACGGGAAAAGCGGCAAAACCTCGACAATGATGCCCTTGGCCAAAAAGGGCGTATGCGTTTTTTCCTGAATATATTCAGGAAAAAACGCATACGCCCTTTTTGGCCAACCAAGCAACCTGGAAAGGCAAATCAGCGCTACAAAGAAGTCTCGCTTCCCATCGGTCAAAAGGGCCATGCTGAATAAAGTGTCAAAACCAGAAATGCAGGACAGGCCATGGAGAAACGGGAGCCTTGCTACGCTGATGGGCGGGATGTAAATTGCCAACAGCCACTCTGCAGAAGTGTACGGTGTGTCCTGAAACATCGAAAACACTCAGCTTAGAGAGCATAGGGCACTTCCACTCACGGGCGTATAAATTGGGAAAACTAAAAATCAGCAAGGCACAGGCACCCCAAAGTTTAGGGCTGCTCTGTTGACAAGAACCTCCACTTCGTTACACCTTAAATATCCCAGGAAAGAGAAAAATGGATAAAGAAGTTGTGGTCCTTTTGTACAATGGAATATCACTCAGCCATGAAATCAACGTCATAAGGCTAGTAGCAGCATGATGAGTGGATTTAGGTACGACGATTCTAAGTGAAATAAGCCACACAGAAAACGACACTTATCATAAGATATCACTTATAGAGGGAATGTAAAACCGCTACCCTTGAACTGAATTACAAAACAGAACAGAGTCACACGTTTAGAAAACACACTATGGCTGCTTAACGGGAAAGGTGAGGTGGGGTGATGCATAAAACAAGGGTTTCAAATTAGCTCAGAGACCGTTCCATAAACCCAATATGTAATAGACAAGACCTACTCCTTGCTCAGTGATCTGGACTCAAAACCCCCTATTCACCGCCCAAGAATATATCTGACTAGTAAGAATCTTAAAACCTATGTATTGATATCTCTCTGTATGTGAGTCAAGTGGGTGTAAAGTGGCATAAACACAGCAGTAAAAAACAGCTAAACCCCTTTATAAAAATCAATTACTTTTAAAAACCCGTGAAACAAAGACAGTGAAAGAGAGAGAAATTCTTACAAAATTCGTTCAAGGGCTGTGATGCCACCTGGATTGACCATATCTAGACCCACAGCTGATTGAGGCATAAGGGTGGACACTCTTGGGGCTGAGAGGTTTGGTGAGGTTGGGTGAGCAAACGCAGACCCTTTAGAGTAATACTGCGTGGTACCCATCCCATGGGTCCCAAATCTCCAGGTTCAAGGGCATCTTCCTACATCGTAAACATGCATGAGAATCCCAGAAGATGGTACACCGTGTGATCGGGAAAGGTTTCTAAAACGCACCTCATTTCTCATCTCCTTGTGCTCGGGTTCGCCATTCCAGCCGCTTTACTAGCAATCTCCCTCCTTGGAGAATCAGCACCTTTAACCTCCTGTTCCGTACAGGTTGCAATTTGTCCTGAGGATGAACGGGAAGAGGGGGAACCAATGAGACACTAGCTCTAGGTGTTGGGACAGGCACAGGTCACTCTATTTTCCCATCAGGAAGAAGAATTAACCACAGGCTCAGCCTGCCGCCCGGGACCAGAATAGGGCCTGAAGCAATCCTGCGCTTTTGCGGCCAGCTCCCAAGAAAGCGAGTGGGAAAATGGAACTCAGGGGCCCTGCAATTCACAAACATGCAGAGTTGTAAATGATAACTGTCGTCCACCAATATATTGACGGAAGACAACGAAGAGGATTTGAAAGCAAGGCAGAATTGCAGGAAACAGATTTCAGGAGGAAGATTCGAATCGCCTTTAAAGCACGGGAAAAGCGGCAAAACCTCGACAATGATGCCCTTGGCCAAAAAGGGCGTATGCGTTTTTTCCTGAATATATTCAGGAAAAAACGCATACGCCCTTTTTGGCCAACCAAGCATCCTGGAAAGGCAAATCAGCGCTACAAACAAGTCTCGCTTCCCATCGGTCAAAAGTGCCATGCTGAATAAAGTGTCAAAACCAGAAATGCAGGACAGGCCATGGAGAAACGGGAGCCTTGCTACGCTGATGGGCGGGATGTAAATTGCCAACAGCCACTCTGGAGAAGTGTACGGTGTGTCCTGAAACATCGAAAAAACTCAGCTTAAAGAGCATAGGGCACTTCCACTCACGGGCGTATAAATTGGGAAAACTAAAAATCAGCAAGGCACAGGCACCCCAAAGTTTAGGGCTGCTCTGTTGACAAGAACCTCCACTTCGTTACACCTTAAATATCCCAGGAAAGAGAAAAATGGATAAAGAAGTTGTGGTCCTTTTGTACAATGGAATATCACTCAGCCATGAAATCAACGTCATAAGGCTAGTAGCAGCATGATGAGTGGATTTAGGTACGACGATTCTAAGTGAAATAAGCCACACAGAAAACGACACTTATCATAAGATATCACTTATAGAGGGAATGTAAAACCGCTACCCTTGAACTGAATTACAAAACAGAACAGAGTCACACGTTTAGAAAACACACTATGGCTGCTTAACGGGAAAGGTGAGGTGGGGTGATGCATAAAACAAGGGTTTCAAATTAGCTCAGAGACCGTTCCATAAACCCAATATGTAATAGACAAGACCTACTCCTTGCTCAGTGATCTGGACTCAAAACCCCCTATTCACCGCCCAAGAATATATCTGACTAGTAAGAATCTTAAAACCTATGTATTGATATCTCTCTGTATGTGAGTCAAGTGGGTGTAAAGCGGCATAAACACAGCAGTAAAAAACAGCTAAACCCCTTTATAAAAATCCATTACTTTTAAAAACCCGTGAAACAAAGACAGTGAAAGAGAGAGAAATTCTTACAAAATTCGTTCAAGGGCTGTGATGCCACCTGGATTGACCATATCTAGACCCACAGCTGATTGAGGCATAAGGGTGGACACTCTTGGGGCTGAGAGGTTTGGTGAGGTTGGGTGAGCAAACGCAGACCCTTTAGAGTAATACTGCGTGGTACCCATCCCATGGGTCCCAAATCTCCAGGTTCAAGGGCATCTTCCTACATCGTAAACATGCATGAGAATCCCAGAAGATGGTACACCGTGTGATCGGGAAAGGTTTCTAAAACGCACCTCATTTCTCATCTCCTTGTGCTCGGGTTCGCCATTCCAGCCGCTTTACTAGCAATCTCCCTCCTTGGAGAATCAGCACCTTTAACCTCCTGTTCCGTACAGGTTGCAATTTGTCCTGAGGATGAACGGGAAGAGGGGGAACCAATGAGACACTAGCTCTAGGTGTTGGGACAGGCACAGGTCACTCTATTTTCCCATCAGGAAGAAGAATTAACCACAGGCTCAGCCTGCCGCCCGGGACCAGAATAGGGCCTGAAGCAATCCTGCGCTTTTGCGGCCAGCTCCCAAGAAAGCGAGTGGGAAAATGGAACTCAGGGGCCCTGCAATTCACAAACATGCAGAGTTGTAAATGATAACTGTCGTCCACCAATATATTGACGGAAGACAACGAAGAGGATTTGAAAGCAAGGCAGAATTGCAGGAAACAGATTTCAGGAGGAAGATTCGAATCGCCTTTAAAGCACGGGAAAAGCGGCAAAACCTCGACAATGATGCCCTTGGCCAAAAAGGGCGTATGCGTTTTTTCCTGAATATATTCAGGAAAAAACGCATACGCCCTTTTTGGCCAACCAAGCATCCTGGAAAGGCAAATCAGCGCTACAAACAAGTCTCGCTTCCCATCGGTCAAAAGTGCCATGCTGAATAAAGTGTCAAAACCAGAAATGCAGGACAGGCCATGGAGAAACGGGAGCCTTGCTACGCTGATGGGCGGGATGTAAATTGCCAACAGCCACTCTGGAGAAGTGTACGGTGTGTCCTGAAACATCGAAAAAACTCAGCTTAAAGAGCATAGGGCACTTCCACTCACGGGCGTATAAATTGGGAAAACTAAAAATCAGCAAGGCACAGGCACCCCAAAGTTTAGGGCTGCTCTGTTGACAAGAACCTCCACTTCGTTACACCTTAAATATCCCAGGAAAGAGAAAAATGGATAAAGAAGTTGTGGTCCTTTTGTACAATGGAATATCACTCAGCCATGAAATCAACGTCATAAGGCTAGTAGCAGCATGATGAGTGGATTTAGGTACGACGATTCTAAGTGAAATAAGCCACACAGAAAACGACACTTATCATAAGATATCACTTATAGAGGGAATGTAAAACCGCTACCCTTGAACTGAATTACAAAACAGAACAGAGTCACACGTTTAGAAAACACACTATGGCTGCTTAACGGGAAAGGTGAGGTGGGGTGATGCATAAAACAAGGGTTTCAAATTAGCTCAGAGACCGTTCCATAAACCCAATATGTAATAGACAAGACCTACTCCTTGCTCAGTGATCTGGACTCAAAACCCCCTATTCACCGCCCAAGAATATATCTGACTAGTAAGAATCTTAAAACCTATGTATTGATATCTCTCTGTATGTGAGTCAAGTGGGTGTAAAGCGGCATAAACACAGCAGTAAAAAACAGCTAAACCCCTTTATAAAAATCCATTACTTTTAAAAACCCGTGAAACAAAGACAGTGAAAGAGAGAGAAATTCTTACAAAATTCGTTCAAGGGCTGTGATGCCACCTGGATTGACCATATCTAGACCCACAGCTGATTGAGGCATAAGGGTGGACACTCTTGGGGCTGAGAGGTTTGGTGAGGTTGGGTGAGCAAACGCAGACCCTTTAGAGTAATACTGCGTGGTACCCATCCCATGGGTCCCAAATCTCCACGTTCAAGGGCATCTTCCTACATCGAAAACAAGCATGAGAATCCCAGAAGATGGTACACCGTGTGATCGGGAAAGGTTTCTAACACGCACCTCATTTCTCATCTCCTTGTGCTCGGGTTCGCCATTCCAGCCGCTTTACTAGCAATCTCCCTCCTTGGAGAATCAGCACCTTTAACCTCCTGTTCCGTACAGGTTGCAATTTGTCCTGAGGATGAACGGGAAGAGGGGGAACCAATGAGACACTAGCTCTAGGTGTTGGGACAGGCACAGGTCACTCTATTTTCCCATCAGGAAGAAGAATTAACCACAGGCTCAGCCTGCCGCCCGGGACCAGAATAGGGCCTGAAGCAATCCTGCGCTTTTGCGGCCAGCTCCCAAGAAAGCGAGTTGAAAAATGGAGCTCAGGGGCACTGCAATTCACAAACCTGCAGAGTTATAAATGATAACTCTCGTCCACAAATATATTGACGGAAGACAACAAAGAGGATTTGAAAGCAAGGCAGAATTGCAGGAAACAGATTTCAGGAGGAAGATTCGAATCGCCTTTAAAGCACGGGAAAAGCGGCAAAACCTCGACAATGATGCCCTTGGCCAAAAAGGGCGTATGCGTTTTTTCCTGAATATATTCAGGAAAAAACGCATACGCCCTTTTTGGCCAACCAAGCAACCTGGAAAGGCAAATCAGCGCTACAAAGAAGTCTCGCTTCCCATCGGTCAAAAGGGCCATGCTGAATAAAGTGTCAAAACCAGAAATGCAGGACAGGCCATGGAGAAACGGGAGCCTTGCTACGCTGATGGGCAGGATGTAAATTGCCAACAGCCACTCTGCAGAAGTGTACGGTGTGTCCTGAAACATCGAAAACACTCAGCTTAGAGAGCATAGGGCACTTCCACTCATGGGCGTATAAATTGGGAAATCTAAAAATCAGCAAGGCACAGGCACCCCAAAGTTTAGGGCTGCTCTGTTGACAAGAACCTCCACTTCGTTACACCTTAAATATCCCAGGAAAGAGAAAAATGGATAAAGAAGTTGTGGTCCTTTTGTACAATGGAATATCACTCAGCCATGAAATCAACGTCATAAGGCTAGTAGCAGCATGATGAGTGGATTTAGGTACGACGATTCTAACTGAAATAAGTCACACAGAAAAAGACACTTATCATAAGATATCACTTATAGAGGGAATGTAAAAACCGCTACCCTTGCACTGAATTACAAAACAGAACAGAGTCACACGTTTAGAAAACACACTATGGCTGCTTAACGGGAAAGGTGAGGTGGGGTGATGCCTAAAACAAGGGTTTCAAATTAGCTCAGAGACCGTTCCATAAACCCAATATGTAATAGACAAGACCTACTCCTTGCTCAGTGATCTGGACTCAAAACCCCCTATTCACCGCCCAAGAATATATCTGACTAGTAAGAATCTTAAAACCTATGTATTGATATCTCTCTGTATGTGAGTCAAGTGGGTGTAAAGCGGCATAAACACAGCAGTAAAAAACAGCTAAACCCCTTTATAAAAATCCATTACTTTTAAAAACCCGTGAAACAAAGACAGTGAAAGAGAGAGAAATTCTTACAAAATTCGTTCAAGGGCTGTGATGCCACCTGGATTGACCATATCTAGACCCACAGCTGATTGAGGCATAAGGGTGGACACTCTTGGGGCTGAGAGGTTTGGTGAGGTTGGGTGAGCAAACGCAGACCCTTTAGAGTAATACTGCGTGGTACCCATCCCATGGGTCCCAAATCTCCACGTTCAAGGGCATCTTCCTACATCGAAAACAAGCATGAGAATCCCAGAAGATGGTACACTGTGTGATCGGGAAAGGTTTCTAACACGCACCTCATTTCTCATCTCCTTGTGCTCGGGTTCGCCATTCCAGCCGCTTTACTAGCAATCTCCCTCCTTGGAGAATCAGCACCTTTAACCTCCTGTTCCGTACAGGTTGCAATTTGTCCTGAGGATGAACGGGAAGAGGGGGAACCAATGAGACACTAGCTCTAGGTGTTGGGACAGGCACAGGTCACTCTATTTTCCCATCAGGAAGAAGAATTCACCACAGGCTCAGCCTGCCGCCCGGGACCAGAATAGGGCCTGAAGCAATCCTGCGCTTTTGCGGCCAGCTCCCAAGAAAGCGAGTTGAAAAATGGAGCTCAGGGGCACTGCAATTCACAAACCTGCAGAGTTATAAATGATAACTCTCGTCCACAAATATATTGACGGAAGACAACAAAGAGGATTTGAAAGCAAGGCAGAATTGCAGGAAACAGATTTCAGGAGGAAGATTCGAATCGCCTTTAAAGCACGGGAAAAGCGGCAAAACCTCGACAATGATGCCCTTGGCCAAAAAGGGCGTATGCGTTTTTTCCTGAATATATTCAGGAAAAAACGCATACGCCCTTTTTGGCCAACCAAGCAACCTGGAAAGGCAAATCAGCGCTACAAAGAAGTCTCGCTTCCCATCGGTCAAAAGGGCCATGCTGAATAAAGTGTCAAAACCAGAAATGCAGGACAGGCCATGGAGAAACGGGAGCCTTGCTACGCTGATGGGCGGGATGTAAATTGCCAACAGCCACTCTGCAGAAGTGTACGGTGTGTCCTGAAACATCGAAAACACTCAGCTTAGAGAGCATAGGGCACTTCCACTCACGGGCGTATAAATTGGGAAAACTAAAAATCAGCAAGGCACAGGCACCCCAAAGTTTAGGGCTGCTCTGTTGACAAGAACCTCCACTTCGTTACACCTTAAATATCCCAGGAAAGAGAAAAATGGATAAAGAAGTTGTGGTCCTTTTGTACAATGGAATATCACTCAGCCATGAAATCAACGTCATAAGGCTAGTAGCAGCATGATGAGTGGATTTAGGTACGACGATTCTAAGTGAAATAAGCCACACAGAAAACGACACTTATCATAAGATATCACTTATAGAGGGAATGTAAAACCGCTACCCTTGAACTGAATTACAAAACAGAACAGAGTCACACGTTTAGAAAACACACTATGGCTGCTTAACGGGAAAGGTGAGGTGGGGTGATGCATAAAACAAGGGTTTCAAATTAGCTCAGAGACCGTTCCATAAACCCAATATGTAATAGACAAGACCTACTCCTTGCTCAGTGATCTGGACTCAAAACCCCCTATTCACCGCCCAAGAATATATCTGACTAGTAAGAATCTTAAAACCTATGTATTGATATCTCTCTGTATGTGAGTCAAGTGGGTGTAAAGCGGCATAAACACAGCAGTAAAAAACAGCTAAACCCCTTTATAAAAATCCATTACTTTTAAAAACCCGTGAAACAAAGACAGTGAAAGAGAGAGAAATTCTTACAAAATTCGTTCAAGGGCTGTGATGCCACCTGGATTGACCATATCTAGACCCACAGCTGATTGAGGCATAAGGGTGGACACTCTTGGGGCTGAGAGGTTTGGTGAGGTTGGGTGAGCAAACGCAGACCCTTTAGAGTAATACTGCGTGGTACCCATCCCATGGGTCCCAAATCTCCAGGTTCAAGGGCATCTTCCTACATCGTAAACATGCATGAGAATCCCAGAAGATGGTACACCGTGTGATCGGGAAAGGTTTCTAAAACGCACCTCATTTCTCATCTCCTTGTGCTCGGGTTCGCCATTCCAGCCGCTTTACTAGCAATCTCCCTCCTTGGAGAATCAGCACCTTTAACCTCCTGTTCCGTACAGGTTGCAATTTGTCCTGAGGATGAACGGGAAGAGGGGGAACCAATGAGACACTAGCTCTAGGTGTTGGGACAGGCACAGGTCACTCTATTTTCCCATCAGGAAGAAGAATTAACCACAGGCTCAGCCTGCCGCCCGGGACCAGAATAGGGCCTGAAGCAATCCTGCGCTTTTGCGGCCAGCTCCCAAGAAAGCGAGTGGGAAAATGGAACTCAGGGGCCCTGCAATTCACAAACATGCAGAGTTGTAAATGATAACTGTCGTCCACCAATATATTGACGGAAGACAACGAAGAGGATTTGAAAGCAAGGCAGAATTGCAGGAAACAGATTTCAGGAGGAAGATTCGAATCGCCTTTAAAGCACGGGAAAAGCGGCAAAACCTCGACAATGATGCCCTTGGCCAAAAAGGGCGTATGCGTTTTTTCCTGAATATATTCAGGAAAAAACGCATACGCCCTTTTTGGCCAACCAAGCATCCTGGAAAGGCAAATCAGCGCTACAAACAAGTCTCGCTTCCCATCGGTCAAAAGTGCCATGCTGAATAAAGTGTCAAAACCAGAAATGCAGGACAGGCCATGGAGAAACGGGAGCCTTGCTACGCTGATGGGCGGGATGTAAATTGCCAACAGCCACTCTGGAGAAGTGTACGGTGTGTCCTGAAACATCGAAAAAACTCAGCTTAAAGAGCATAGGGCACTTCCACTCACGGGCGTATAAATTGGGAAAACTAAAAATCAGCAAGGCACAGGCACCCCAAAGTTTAGGGCTGCTCTGTTGACAAGAACCTCCACTTCGTTACACCTTAAATATCCCAGGAAAGAGAAAAATGGATAAAGAAGTTGTGGTCCTTTTGTACAATGGAATATCACTCAGCCATGAAATCAACGTCATAAGGCTAGTAGCAGCATGATGAGTGGATTTAGGTACGACGATTCTAAGTGAAATAAGCCACACAGAAAACGACACTTATCATAAGATATCACTTATAGAGGGAATGTAAAACCGCTACCCTTGAACTGAATTACAAAACAGAACAGAGTCACACGTTTAGAAAACACACTATGGCTGCTTAACGGGAAAGGTGAGGTGGGGTGATGCATAAAACAAGGGTTTCAAATTAGCTCAGAGACCGTTCCATAAACCCAATATGTAATAGACAAGACCTACTCCTTGCTCAGTGATCTGGACTCAAAACCCCCTATTCACCGCCCAAGAATATATCTGACTAGTAAGAATCTTAAAACCTATGTATTGATATCTCTCTGTATGTGAGTCAAGTGGGTGTAAAGCGGCATAAACACAGCAGTAAAAAACAGCTAAACCCCTTTATAAAAATCCATTACTTTTAAAAACCCGTGAAACAAAGACAGTGAAAGAGAGAGAAATTCTTACAAAATTCGTTCAAGGGCTGTGATGCCACCTGGATTGACCATATCTAGACCCACAGCTGATTGAGGCATAAGGGTGGACACTCTTGGGGCTGAGAGGTTTGGTGAGGTTGGGTGAGCAAACGCAGACCCTTTAGAGTAATACTGCGTGGTACCCATCCCATGGGTCCCAAATCTCCACGTTCAAGGGCATCTTCCTACATCGAAAACAAGCATGAGAATCCCAGAAGATGGTACACCGTGTGATCGGGAAAGGTTTCTAACACGCACCTCATTTCTCATCTCCTTGTGCTCGGGTTCGCCATTCCAGCCGCTTTACTAGCAATCTCCCTCCTTGGAGAATCAGCACCTTTAACCTCCTGTTCCGTACAGGTTGCAATTTGTCCTGAGGATGAACGGGAAGAGGGGGAACCAATGAGACACTAGCTCTAGGTGTTGGGACAGGCACAGGTCACTCTATTTTCCCATCAGGAAGAAGAATTAACCACAGGCTCAGCCTGCCGCCCGGGACCAGAATAGGGCCTGAAGCAATCCTGCGCTTTTGCGGCCAGCTCCCAAGAAAGCGAGTTGAAAAATGGAGCTCAGGGGCACTGCAATTCACAAACCTGCAGAGTTATAAATGATAACTCTCGTCCACAAATATATTGACGGAAGACAACAAAGAGGATTTGAAAGCAAGGCAGAATTGCAGGAAACAGATTTCAGGAGGAAGATTCGAATCGCCTTTAAAGCACGGGAAAAGCGGCAAAACCTCGACAATGATGCCCTTGGCCAAAAAGGGCGTATGCGTTTTTTCCTGAATATATTCAGGAAAAAACGCATACGCCCTTTTTGGCCAACCAAGCAACCTGGAAAGGCAAATCAGCGCTACAAAGAAGTCTCGCTTCCCATCGGTCAAAAGGGCCATGCTGAATAAAGTGTCAAAACCAGAAATGCAGGACAGGCCATGGAGAAACGGGAGCCTTGCTACGCTGATGGGCAGGATGTAAATTGCCAACAGCCACTCTGCAGAAGTGTACGGTGTGTCCTGAAACATCGAAAACACTCAGCTTAGAGAGCATAGGGCACTTCCACTCATGGGCGTATAAATTGGGAAATCTAAAAATCAGCAAGGCACAGGCACCCCAAAGTTTAGGGCTGCTCTGTTGACAAGAACCTCCACTTCGTTACACCTTAAATATCCCAGGAAAGAGAAAAATGGATAAAGAAGTTGTGGTCCTTTTGTACAATGGAATATCACTCAGCCATGAAATCAACGTCATAAGGCTAGTAGCAGCATGATGAGTGGATTTAGGTACGACGATTCTAACTGAAATAAGTCACACAGAAAAAGACACTTATCATAAGATATCACTTATAGAGGGAATGTAAAAACCGCTACCCTTGCACTGAATTACAAAACAGAACAGAGTCACACGTTTAGAAAACACACTATGGCTGCTTAACGGGAAAGGTGAGGTGGGGTGATGCCTAAAACAAGGGTTTCAAATTAGCTCAGAGACCGTTCCATAAACCCAATATGTAATAGACAAGACCTACTCCTTGCTCAGTGATCTGGACTCAAAACCCCCTATTCACCGCCCAAGAATATATCTGACTAGTAAGAATCTTAAAACCTATGTATTGATATCTCTCTGTATGTGAGTCAAGTGGGTGTAAAGCGGCATAAACACAGCAGTAAAAAACAGCTAAACCCCTTTATAAAAATCCATTACTTTTAAAAACCCGTGAAACAAAGACAGTGAAAGAGAGAGAAATTCTTACAAAATTCGTTCAAGGGCTGTGATGCCACCTGGATTGACCATATCTAGACCCACAGCTGATTGAGGCATAAGGGTGGACACTCTTGGGGCTGAGAGGTTTGGTGAGGTTGGGTGAGCAAACGCAGACCCTTTAGAGTAATACTGCGTGGTACCCATCCCATGGGTCCCAAATCTCCACGTTCAAGGGCATCTTCCTACATCGAAAACAAGCATGAGAATCCCAGAAGATGGTACACTGTGTGATCGGGAAAGGTTTCTAACACGCACCTCATTTCTCATCTCCTTGTGCTCGGGTTCGCCATTCCAGCCGCTTTACTAGCAATCTCCCTCCTTGGAGAATCAGCACCTTTAACCTCCTGTTCCGTACAGGTTGCAATTTGTCCTGAGGATGAACGGGAAGAGGGGGAACCAATGAGACACTAGCTCTAGGTGTTGGGACAGGCACAGGTCACTCTATTTTCCCATCAGGAAGAAGAATTCACCACAGGCTCAGCCTGCCGCCCGGGACCAGAATAGGGCCTGAAGCAATCCTGCGCTTTTGCGGCCAGCTCCCAAGAAAGCGAGTTGAAAAATGGAGCTCAGGGGCACTGCAATTCACAAACCTGCAGAGTTATAAATGATAACTCTCGTCCACAAATATATTGACGGAAGACAACAAAGAGGATTTGAAAGCAAGGCAGAATTGCAGGAAACAGATTTCAGGAGGAAGATTCGAATCGCCTTTAAAGCACGGGAAAAGCGGCAAAACCTCGACAATGATGCCCTTGGCCAAAAAGGGCGTATGCGTTTTTTCCTGAATATATTCAGGAAAAAACGCATACGCCCTTTTTGGCCAACCAAGCAACCTGGAAAGGCAAATCAGCGCTACAAAGAAGTCTCGCTTCCCATCGGTCAAAAGGGCCATGCTGAATAAAGTGTCAAAACCAGAAATGCAGGACAGGCCATGGAGAAACGGGAGCCTTGCTACGCTGATGGGCGGGATGTAAATTGCCAACAGCCACTCTGCAGAAGTGTACGGTGTGTCCTGAAACATCGAAAACACTCAGCTTAGAGAGCATAGGGCACTTCCACTCACGGGCGTATAAATTGGGAAAACTAAAAATCAGCAAGGCACAGGCACCCCAAAGTTTAGGGCTGCTCTGTTGACAAGAACCTCCACTTCGTTACACCTTAAATATCCCAGGAAAGAGAAAAATGGATAAAGAAGTTGTGGTCCTTTTGTACAATGGAATATCACTCAGCCATGAAATCAACGTCATAAGGCTAGTAGCAGCATGATGAGTGGATTTAGGTACGACGATTCTAAGTGAAATAAGCCACACAGAAAACGACACTTATCATAAGATATCACTTATAGAGGGAATGTAAAACCGCTACCCTTGAACTGAATTACAAAACAGAACAGAGTCACACGTTTAGAAAACACACTATGGCTGCTTAACGGGAAAGGTGAGGTGGGGTGATGCATAAAACAAGGGTTTCAAATTAGCTCAGAGACCGTTCCATAAACCCAATATGTAATAGACAAGACCTACTCCTTGCTCAGTGATCTGGACTCAAAACCCCCTATTCACCGCCCAAGAATATATCTGACTAGTAAGAATCTTAAAACCTATGTATTGATATCTCTCTGTATGTGAGTCAAGTGGGTGTAAAGTGGCATAAACACAGCAGTAAAAAACAGCTAAACCCCTTTATAAAAATCCATTACTTTTAAAAACCCGTGAAACAAAGACAGTGAAAGAGAGAGAAATTCTTACAAAATTCGTTCAAGGGCTGTGATGCCACCTGGATTGACCATATCTAGACCCACAGCTGATTGAGGCATAAGGGTGGACACTCTTGGGGCTGAGAGGTTTGGTGAGGTTGGGTGAGCAAACGCAGACCCTTTAGAGTAATACTGCGTGGTACCCATCCCATGGGTCCCAAATCTCCAGGTTCAAGGGCATCTTCCTACATCGTAAACATGCATGAGAATCCCAGAAGATGGTACACCGTGTGATCGGGAAAGGTTTCTAAAACGCACCTCATTTCTCATCTCCTTGTGCTCGGGTTCGCCATTCCAGCCGCTTTACTAGCAATCTCCCTCCTTGGAGAATCAGCACCTTTAACCTCCTGTTCCGTACAGGTTGCAATTTGTCCTGAGGATGAACGGGAAGAGGGGGAACCAATGAGACACTAGCTCTAGGTGTTGGGACAGGCACAGGTCACTCTATTTTCCCATCAGGAAGAAG
Organism: Balaenoptera borealis; assembly: GCF_965194805.1. NCBI lineage: Eukaryota > Metazoa > Chordata > Mammalia > Artiodactyla > Balaenopteridae > Balaenoptera > Balaenoptera borealis. The sequence goes on from NW_028123284.1 coordinate 213,223, forward strand.
AATTAACCACAGGCTCAGCCTGCCGCCCGGGACCAGAATAGGGCCTGAAGCAATCCTGCGCTTTTGCGGCCAGCTCCCAAGAAAGCGAGTGGGAAAATGGAACTCAGGGGCCCTGCAATTCACAAACATGCAGAGTTGTAAATGATAACTGTCGTCCACCAATATATTGACGGAAGACAACGAAGAGGATTTGAAAGCAAGGAAGAATTGCAGGAAACAGATTTCAGGAGGTAGATTCGAATCGCCTTTAAAGCACGGGAAAAGCGGCAAAACCTCGACAATGATGCCCTTGGCCAAAAAGGGCGTATGCGTTTTTTCCTGAATATATTCAGGAAAAAACGCATACGCCCTTTTTGGCCAACCAAGCATCCTGGAAAGGCAAATCAGCGCTACAAACAAGTCTCGCTTCCCATCGGTCAAAAGTGCCATGCTGAATAAAGTGTCAAAACCAGAAATGCAGGACAGGCCATGGAGAAACGGGAGCCTTGCTACGCTGATGGGCGGGATGTAAATTGCCAACAGCCACTCTGGAGAAGTGTACGGTGTGTCCTGAAACATCGAAAAAACTCAGCTTAAAGAGCATAGGGCACTTCCACTCACGGGCGTATAAATTGGGAAAACTAAAAATCAGCAAGGCACAGGCACCCCAAAGTTTAGGGCTGCTCTGTTGACAAGAACCTCCACTTCGTTACACCTTAAATATCCCAGGAAAGAGAAAAATGGATAAAGAAGTTGTGGTCCTTTTGTACAATGGAATATCACTCAGCCATGAAATCAACGTCATAAGGCTAGTAGCAGCATGATGAGTGGATTTAGGTACGACGATTCTAAGTGAAATAAGTCACACAGAAAAAGAAACTTATCATAAGATATCACTTATAGAGGGAATGTAAAACCGCTACCCTTGAACTGAATTACAAAACAGAACAGAGTCACACGTTTAGAAAACACACTATGGCTGCTTAACGGGAAAGGTGAGGTGGGGTGATGCATAAAACAAGGGTTTCAAATTAGCTCAGAGACCGTTCCATAAACCCAATATGTAATAGACAAGACCTACTCCTTGCTCAGTGATCTGGACTCAAAACCCCCTATTCACCGCCCAAGAATATATCTGACTAGTAAGAATCTTAAAAACTATGTATTGATATATCTCTGTAAGTGAGTCAAGTGGGTGTAAAGCGGCATAAACACAGCAGTGAAAAGCAGCTAAACCCTTTTATAAAAATCAATCACTTTTAAAAACCCGTGAAACAAAGACAGTGAAAGAGAGAGAAATTCTTACAAAATTCGTTCAAGGGCTGTGATGCCACCTGGATTGACCATATCTAGACCCACAGCTGATTGAGGCATAAGGGTGGACACTCTTGGGGCTGAGAGGTTTGGTGAGGTTGGGTGAGCAAACGCAGACCCTTTAGAGTAATACTGCGTGGTACCCATCCCATGGGTCCCAAATCTCCAGGTTCAAGGGCATCTTCCTACATCGAAAACATGCATGAGAATCCCAGAAGATGGTACACTGTGTGATCGGGAAAGATTTCTAGAACGCACCTCATTTCTCATCTCCTTGTGCTCGGGTTCGCCATTCCAGCCGCTTTACTAGCAATCTCCCTCCTTGGAGAATCAGCACCTTTAACCTCCTGTTCCGTACAGGTTGCAATTTGTCCTGAGGATGAACGGGAGGAGGGGGAACCAATGAGACACTAGCTCTAGGTGTTGGGACAGGCACAGGTCACTCTATTTTCCCATCAGGAAGAAGAATTAACCACAGCCTCAGCCTGCCGCCCGGGACCAGAATAGGGCCTGAAGCAATCCTGCGCTTTTGCGGCCAGCTCCCAAGAAAACGAGTTGAAAAATGGAGCTCAGGGGCACTGCAATTCACAAACCTGCAGAGTTATAAATGATAACTCTCATCCACAAATATATTGACGGAAGACAACGAAGAGGATTTGAAAGCAAGGCAGAATTGCAGGAAACAGATTTCAGGAGGTAGATTCGAATCGCCTTTAAAGCACGGGAAAAGCGGCAAAACCTCGACAATGATGCCCTTGGCCAAAAAGGGCGTATGCGTTTTTTCCTGAATATATTCAGGAAAAAACGCATACGCCCTTTTTGGCCAACCAAGCAACCTGGAAAGGCAAATCAGCGCTACAAAGAAGTCTCGCTTCCCATCGGTCAAATAGGCCACGCTGAATAAAGTGTCAAACTCAGAAATGCAGGACAGGCCATGGAGAAACGGGAGCCTTGCTACGCTGATGGGCGGGATGTAAATTGCCAACAGCCACTCTGGAGAAGTGTACGGTGTGTCCTGAAACATCGAAAAAACTCAGCTTAGAGAGCATAGGGCACTTCCACTCATGGGCGTATAAATTGGGAAAACTAAAAATCAGCAAGACACAGGCACCCCAAAGTTTAGGGCTGCTCTGTTGACAAGAACCTCCACTTCGTTACACCTTAAATATCCCAGGAAAGAGAAAAATGGATAAAGAAGTTGTGGTCCTTTTGTACAATGGAATATCACTCAGCCATGAAATCAACGTCATAAGGCTAGTAGCAGCATGATGAGTGGATTTAGGTACGACGATTCTAAGTGAAATAAGCCACACAGAAAACGACACTTATCATAAGATATCACTTATAGAGGGAATGTAAAACCGCTACCCTTGAACTGAATTACAAAACAGAACAGAGTCACACGTTTAGAAAACACACTATGGCTGCTTAACGGGAAAGGTGAGGTGGGGTGATGCATAAAACAAGGGTTTCAAATTAGCTCAGAGACCGTTCCATAAACCCAATATGTAATAGACAAGACCTACTCCTTGCTCAGTGATCTGGACTCAAAACCCCCTATTCACCGCCCAAGAATATATCTGACTAGTAAGAATCTTAAAACCTATGTATTGATATCTCTCTGTATGTGAGTCAAGTGGGTGTAAAGCGGCATAAACACAGCAGTAAAAAACAGCTAAACCCCTTTATAAAAATCCATTACTTTTAAAAACCCGTGAAACAAAGACAGTGAAAGAGAGAGAAATTCTTACAAAATTCGTTCAAGGGCTGTGATGCCACCTGGATTGACCATATCTAGACCCACAGCTGATTGAGGCATAAGGGTGGACACTCTTGGGGCTGAGAGGTTTGGTGAGGTTGGGTGAGCAAACGCAGACCCTTTAGAGTAATACTGCGTGGTACCCATCCCATGGGTCCCAAATCTCCAGGTTCAAGGGCATCTTCCTACATCGAAAACATGCATGAGAATCCCAGAAGATGGTACACCGTGTGATCGGGAAAGGTTTCTAACACGCACCTCATTTCTCATCTCCTTGTGCTCGGGTTCGCCATTCCAGCCGCTTTACTAGCAATCTCCCTCCTTGGAGAATCAGCACCTTTAACCTCCTGTTCCGTACAGGTTGCAATTTGTCCTGAGGATGAACGGGAAGAGGGGGAACCAATGAGACACTAGCTCTAGGTGTTGGGACAGGCACAGGTCACTCTATTTTCCCATCAGGAAGAAGAATTAACCACAGGCTCAGCCTGCCGCCCGGGACCAGAATAGGGCCTGAAGCAATCCTGCGCTTTTGCGGCCAGCTCCCAAGAAAGCGAGTTGAAAAATGGAGCTCAGGGGCACTGCAATTCACAAACCTGCAGAGTTATAAATGATAACTCTCGTCCACAAATATATTGACGGAAGACAACAAAGAGGATTTGAAAGCAAGGCAGAATTGCAGGAAACAGATTTCAGGAGGAAGATTCGAATCGCCTTTAAAGCACGGGAAAAGCGGCAAAACCTCGACAATGATGCCCTTGGCCAAAAAGGGCGTATGCGTTTTTTCCTGAATATATTCAGGAAAAAACGCATACGCCCTTTTTGGCCAACCAAGCAACCTGGAAAGGCAAATCAGCGCTACAAAGAAGTCTCGCTTCCCATCGGTCAAAAGGGCCATGCTGAATAAAGTGTCAAAACCAGAAATGCAGGACAGGCCATGGAGAAACGGGAGCCTTGCTACGCTGATGGGCGGGATGTAAATTGCCAACAGCCACTCTGCAGAAGTGTACGGTGTGTCCTGAAACATCGAAAACACTCAGCTTAGAGAGCATAGGGCACTTCCACTCACGGGCGTATAAATTGGGAAAACTAAAAATCAGCAAGGCACAGGCACCCCAAAGTTTAGGGCTGCTCTGTTGACAAGAACCTCCACTTCGTTACACCTTAAATATCCCAGGAAAGAGAAAAATGGATAAAGAAGTTGTGGTCCTTTTGTACAATGGAATATCACTCAGCCATGAAATCAACGTCATAAGGCTAGTAGCAGCATGATGAGTGGATTTAGGTACGACGATTCTAAGTGAAATAAGCCACACAGAAAAAGACACTTATCATAAGATATCACTTATAGAGGGAATGTAAAACCGCTACCCTTGAACTGAATTACAAAACAGAACAGAGTCACACGTTTAGAAAACACACTATGGCTGCTTAACGGGAAAGGTGAGGTGGGGTGATGCATAAAACAAGGGTTTCAAATTAGCTCAGAGACCGTTCCATAAACCCAATATGTAATAGACAAGACCTACTCCTTGCTCAGTGATCTGGACTCAAAACCCCCTATTCACCGCCCAAGAATATATCTGACTAGTAAGAATCTTAAAACCTATGTATTGATATCTCTCTGTATGTGAGTCAAGTGGGTGTAAAGCGGCATAAACACAGCAGTAAAAAACAGCTAAACCCCTTTATAAAAATCAATTACTTTTAAAAACCCGTGAAACAAAGACAGTGAAAGAGAGAGAAATTCTTACAAAATTCGTTCAAGGGCTGTGATGCCACCTGGATTGACCATATCTAGACCCACAGCTGATTGAGGCATAAGGGTGGACACTCTTGGGGCTGAGAGGTTTGGTGAGGTTGGGTGAGCAAACGCAGACCCTTTAGAGTAATACTGCGTGGTACCCATCCCATGGGTCCCAAATCTCCAGGTTCAAGGGCATCTTCCTACATCGAAAACATGCATGAGAATCCCAGAAGATGGTACACCGTGTGATCGGGAAAGGTTTCTAACACGCACCTCATTTCTCATCTCCTTGTGCTCGGGTTCGCCATTCCAGCCGCTTTACTAGCAATCTCCCTCCTTGGAGAATCAGCACCTTTAACCTCCTGTTCCGTACAGGTTGCAATTTGTCCTGAGGATGAACGGGAGGAGGGGGAACCAATGAGACACTAGCTCTAGGTGTTGGGACAGGCACAGGTCACTCTATTTTCCCATCAGGAAGAAGAATTAACCACAGGCTCAGCCTGCCGCCCGGGACCAGAATAGGGCCTGAAGCAATCCTGCGCTTTTGCGGCCAGCTCCCAAGAAAGCGAGTTGAAAAATGGAGCTCAGGGGCACTGCAATTCACAAACCTACAGAGTTATAAATGATAACTCTCGTCCACAAATATATTGACGGAAGACAACAAAGAGGATTTGAAAGCAAGGCAGAATTGCAGGAAACAGATTTCAGGAGGAAGATTCGAATCGCCTTTAAAGCACGGGAAAAGCGGCAAAACCTCGACAATGATGCCCTTGGCCAAAAAGGGCGTATGCGTTTTTTCCTGAATATATTCAGGAAAAAACGCATACGCCCTTTTTGGCCAACCAAGCAACCTGGAAAGGCAAATCAGCGCTACAAAGAAGTCTCGCTTCCCATCGGTCAAAAGGGCCATGCTGAATAAAGTGTCAAAACCAGAAATGCAGGACAGGCCATGGAGAAACGGGAGCCTTGCTACGCTGATGGGCGGGATGTAAATTGCCAACAGCCACTCTGCAGAAGTGTACGGTGTGTCCTGAAACATCGAAAACACTCAGCTTAGAGAGCATAGGGCACTTCCACTCACGGGCGTATAAATTGGGAAAACTAAAAATCAGCAAGGCACAGGCACCCCAAAGTTTAGGGCTGCTCTGTTGACAAGAACCTCCACTTCGTTACACCTTAAATATCCCAGGAAAGAGAAAAATGGATAAAGAAGTTGTGGTCCTTTTGTACAATGGAATATCACTCAGCCATGAAATCAACGTCATAAGGCTAGTAGCAGCATGATGAGTGGATTTAGGTACGACGATTCTAAGTGAAATAAGTCACACAGAAAAAGACACTTATCATAAGATATCACTTATAGAGGGAATGTAAAAACCGCTACCCTTGAACTGAATTACAAAACAGAACAGAGTCACACGTTTAGAAAACACACTATGGCTGCTTAACGGGAAAGGTGAGGTGGGGTGATGCCTAAAACAAGGGTTTCAAATTAGCTCAGAGACCGTTCCATAAACCCAATATGTAATAGACAAGACGTACTCCTTGCTCAGTGATCTGGACTCAAAACCCCCTATTCACCGCCCAAGAATATATCTGACTAGTAAGAATCTTAAAACCTATGTACTGATATCCCTCTGTAAGTGAGTCAAGTGGGTGTAAAGCGGCATAAACACAGCAGTGAAAAGCAGCTAAACCCCTTTATAAAAATCAATCACTTTTAAAAACCCGTGAAACAAAGACAGTGAAAGAGAGAGAAATTCTTACAAAATTCGTTCAAGGGCTGTGATGCCACCTGGATTGACCATATCTAGACCCACAGCTGATTGAGGCATAAGGGTGGACACTCTTGGGGCTGAGAGGTTTGGTGAGGTTGGGTGAGCAAATGCAGACCCTTTAGAGTAATACTGCGTGGTACCCATCCCATGGGTCCCAAATCTCCAGGTTCAAGGGCATCTTCCTACATCGAAAACATGCATGAGAATCCCAGAAGATGGTACATCGTGTGATCGGGAAAGGTTTCTAAAACGCACCTCATTTCTCATCTCCTTGTGCTCGGGTTCGCCATTCCAGCCGCTTTACTAGCAATCTCCCTCCTTGAGAATCAGCACCTTTAACCTCCTGTTCCGTACAGGTTGCAATTTGTCCTGAGGATGAACGGGAAGAGGGGGAACCAATGAGACACTAGCTCTAGGTGTGGGGACAGGCACAGGTCACTCTATTTTCCCATCAGGAAGAAGAATTAACCACAGCCTCAGCCTGCCGCCCGGGACCAGAATAGGGCCTGAAGCAATCCTGCGCTTTTGCGGCCAGCTCCCAAGAAAGCGAGTTGAAAAATGGAGCTCAGGGGCACTGCAATTCACAAACCTGCAGAGTTATAAATGATAACTCTCGTCCACAAATATATTGACGGAAGACAACAGAGAGGATTTGAAAGCAAGGCAGAATTGCAGGAAACAGATTTCAGGAGGTAGATTCGAATCGCCTTTAAAGCACGGGAAAAGCGGCAAAACCTCGACAATGATGCCCTTGGCTAAAAAGGGCGTATGCGTTTTTTCCTGAATATATTCAGGAAAAAACGCATACGCCCTTTTTGGCCAACCAAGCAACCTGGAAAGGCAAATCAGCGCTACAAAGAAGTCTCGCTTCCCATCGGTCAAAAGGGCCATGCTGAATAAAGTGTCAAAACCAGAAATGCAGGACAGGCCATGGAGAAACGGGAGCCTTGCTACGCTGATGGGCGGGATGTAAATTGCCAACAGCCACTCTGCAGAAGTGTACGGTGTGTCCTGAAACATCGAAAAAACTCAGCTTAGAGAGCATAGGGCACTTCCACTCACGGGCGTATAAATTGGGAAAACTAAAAATCAGCAAGACACAGGCACCCCAAAGTTTAGGGCTGCTCTGTTGACAAGAACCTCCACTTCGTTACACCTTAAATATCCCAGGAAAGAGAAAAATGGATAAAGAAGTTGTGGTCCTTTTGTACAATGGAATATCACTCAGCCATGAAATCAACGTCATAAGGCTAGTAGCAGCATGATGAGTGGATTTAGGTACGACGATTCTAAGTGAAATAAGTCACACAGAAAAAGACACTTATCCTAAGATATCACTTATAGAGGGAATGTAAAAACCGCTACCCTTGAACTGAATTACAAAACAGAACAGAGTCACACGTTTAGAAAACACACTATGGCTGCTTAACGGGAAAGGTGAGGTGGGGTGATGCCTAAAACAAGGGTTTCAAATTAGCTCAGAGACCGTTCCATAAACCCAATATGTAATAGACAAGACCTACTCCTTGCTCAGTGATCTGGACTCAAAACCCCCTATTCACCGCCCAAGAATATATCTGACTAGTAAGAATCTTAAAACCTATGTACTGATAGCCCTCTGTAAGTGAGTCAAGTGGGTGTAAAGCGGCATAAACACAGCAGTGAAAAGCAGCTAAACCCCTTTATAAAAATCAATCACTTTTAAAAACCCGTGAAACAAAGACAGTGAAAGAGAGAGAAATTCTTACAAAATTCGTTCAAGGGCTGTGATGCCACCTGGATTGACCATATCTAGACCCACAGCTGATTGAGGCATAAGGGTGGACACTCTTGGGGCTGAGAGGTTTGGTGAGGTTGGGTGAGCAAATGCAGACCCTTTAGAGTAATACTGCGTGGTACCCATCCCATGGGTCCCAAATCTCCAGGTTCAAGGGCATCTTCCTACATCGAAAACATGCATGAGAATCCCAGAAGATGGTACATCGTGTGATCGGGAAAGGTTTCTAAAACGCACCTCATTTCTCATCTCCTTGTGCTCGGGTTCGCCATTCCAGCCGCTTTACTAGCAATCTCCCTCCTTGAGAATCAGCACCTTTAACCTCCTGTTCCGTACAGGTTGCAATTTGTCCTGAGGATGAACGGGAAGAGGGGGAACCAATGAGACACTAGCTCTAGGTGTGGGGACAGGCACAGGTCACTCTATTTTCCCATCAGGAAGAAGAATTAACCACAGCCTCAGCCTGCCGCCCGGGACCAGAATAGGGCCTGAAGCAATCCTGCGCTTTTGCGGCCAGCTCCCAAGAAAGCGAGTTGAAAAATGGAGCTCAGGGGCACTGCAATTCACAAACCTGCAGAGTTATAAATGATAACTCTCGTCCACAAATATATTGACGGAAGACAACAGAGAGGATTTGAAAGCAAGGCAGAATTGCAGGAAACAGATTTCAGGAGGTAGATTCGAATCGCCTTTAAAGCACGGGAAAAGCGGCAAAACCTCGACAATGATGCCCTTGGCCAAAAAGGGCGTATGCGTTTTTTCCTGAATATATTCAGGAAAAAACGCATACGCCCTTTTTGGCCAACCAAGCAACCTGGAAAGGCAAATCAGCGCTACAAAGAAGTCTCGCTTCCCATCGGTCAAAAGGGCCATGCTGAATAAAGTGTCAAAACCAGAAATGCAGGACAGGCCATGGAGAAACGGGAGCCTTGCTACGCTGATGGGCGGGATGTAAATTGCCAACAGCCACTCTGCAGAAGTGTACGGTGTGTCCTGAAACATCGAAAAAACTCAGCTTAGAGAGCATAGGGCACTTCCACTCACGGGCGTATAAATTGGGAAAACTAAAAATCAGCAAGGCACAGGCACCCCAAAGTTTAGGGCTGCTCTGTTGACAAGAACCTCCACTTCGTTACACCTTAAATATCCCAGGAAAGAGAAAAATGGATAAAGAAGTTGTGGTCCTTTTGTACAATGGAATATCACTCAGCCATGAAATCAACGTCATAAGGCTAGTAGCAGCATGATGAGTGGATTTAGGTACGACGATTCTAAGTGAAATAAGTCACACAGAAAAAGACACTTATCATAAGATATCACTTATAGAGGGAATGTAAAAACCGCTACCCTTGAACTGAATTACAAAACAGAACAGAGTCACACGTTTAGAAAACACACTATGGCTGCTTAACGGGAAAGGTGAGGTGGGGTGATGCCTAAAACAAGGGTTTCAAATTAGCTCAGAGACCGTTCCATAAACCCAATATGTAATAGACAAGACCTACTCCTTGCTCAGTGATCTGGACTCAAAACCCCCTATTCACCGCCCAAGAATATATCTGACTAGTAAGACTCTTAAAACCTATGTACTGATATCCCTCTGTAAGTGAGTCAAGTGGGTGTAAAGCGGCATAAACACAGCAGTGAAAAGCAGCTAAACCCCTTTATAAAAATCAATCACTTTTAAAAACCCGTGAAACAAAGACAGTGAAAGAGAGAGAAATTCTTACAAAATTCGTTCAAGGGCTGTGATGCCACCTGGATTGACCATATCTAGACCCACAGCTGATTGAGGCATAAGGGTGGACACTCTTGGGGCTGAGAGGTTTGGTGAGGTTGGGTGAGCAAACGCAGACCCTTTAGAGTAATACTGCGTGGTACCCATCCCATGGGTCCCAAATCTCCAGGTTCAAGGGCATCTTCCTACATCGAAAACATGCATGAGAATCCCAGAAGATGGTACATCGTGTGATCGGGAAAGGTTTCTAAAACGCACCTCATTTCTCATCTCCTTGTGCTCGGGTTCGCCATTCCAGCCGCTTTACTAGCAATCTCCCTCCTTGAGAATCAGCACCTTTAACCTCCTGTTCCGTACAGGTTGCAATTTGTCCTGAGGATGAACGGGAAGAGGGGGAACCAATGAGACACTAGCTCTAGGTGTGGGGACAGGCACAGGTCACTCTATTTTCCCATCAGGAAGAAGAATTAACCACAGCCTCAGCCTGCCGCCCGGGACCAGAATAGGGCCTGAAGCAATCCTGCGCTTTTGCGGCCAGCTCCCAAGAAAGCGAGTTGAAAAATGGAGCTCAGGGGCACTGCAATTCACAAACCTGCAGAGTTATAAATGATAACTCTCGTCCACAAATATATTGACGGAAGACAACAGAGAGGATTTGAAAGCAAGGCAGAATTGCAGGAAACAGATTTCAGGAGGTAGATTCGAATCGCCTTTAAAGCACGGGAAAAGCGGCAAAACCTCGACAATGATGCCCTTGGCCAAAAAGGGCGTATGCGTTTTTTCCTGAATATATTCAGGAAAAAACGCATACGCCCTTTTTGGCCAACCAAGCAACCTGGAAAGGCAAATCAGCGCTACAAAGAAGTCTCGCTTCCCATCGGTCAAAAGGGCCATGCTGAATAAAGTGTCAAAACCAGAAATGCAGGACAGGCCATGGAGAAACGGGAGCCTTGCTACGCTGATGGGCGGGATGTAAATTGCCAACAGCCACTCTGCAGAAGTGTACGGTGTGTCCTGAAACATCGAAAAAACTCAGCTTAGAGAGCATAGGGCACTTCCACTCACGGGCGTATAAATTGGGAAAACTAAAAATCAGCAAGGCACAGGCACCCCAAAGTTTAGGGCTGCTCTGTTGACAAGAACCTCCACTTCATTACACCTTAAATATCCCAGGAAAGAGAAAAATGGATAAAGAAGTTGTGGTCCTTTTGTACAATGGAATATCACTCAGCCATGAAATCAACGTCATAAGGCTAGTAGCAGCATGATGAGTGGATTTAGGTACGACGATTCTAAGTGAAATAAGTCACACAGAAAAAGACACTTATCATAAGATATCACTTATAGAGGGAATGTAAAAACCGCTACCCTTGAACTGAATTACAAAACAGAACAGAGTCACACGTTTAGAAAACACACTATGGCTGCTTAACGGGTAAGGTGAGGTGGGGTGATGCCTAAAACAAGGGTTTCAAATTAGCTCAGAGACCGTTCCATAAACCCAATATGTAATAGACAAGACCTACTCTTTGCTCAGTGATCTGGACTCAAAACCCCCTATTCACCGCCCAAGAATATATCTGACTAGTAAGACTCTTAAAACCTATGTACTGATATCCCTCTGTAAGTGAGTCAAGTGGGTGTAAAGCGGCATAAACACAGCAGTGAAAAGCAGCTAAACCCCTTTATAAAAATCAATCACTTTTAAAAACCCGTGAAACAAAGACAGTGAAAGAGAGAGAAATTCTTACAAAATTCGTTCAAGGGCTGTGATGCCACCTGGATTGACCATATCTAGACCCACAGCTGATTGAGGCATAAGGGTGGACACTCTTGGGGCTGAGAGGTTTGGTGAGGTTGGGTGAGCAAATGCAGACCCTTTAGAGTAATACTGCGTGGTACCCATCCCATGGGTCCCAAATCTCCAGGTTCAAGGGCATCTTCCTACATCGAAAACATGCATGAGAATCCCAGAAGATGGTACATCGTGTGATCGGGAAAGGTTTCTAAAACGCACCTCATTTCTCATCTCCTTGTGCTCGGGTTCGCCATTCCAGCCGCTTTACTAGCAATCTCCCTCCTTGAGAATCAGCACCTTTAACCTCCTGTTCCGTACAGGTTGCAATTTGTCCTGAGGATGAACGGGAAGAGGGGGAACCAATGAGACACTAGCTCTAGGTGTGGGGACAGGCACAGGTCACTCTATTTTCCCATCAGGAAGAAGAATTAACCACAGCCTCAGCCTGCCGCCCGGGACCAGAATAGGGCCTGAAGCAATCCTGCGCTTTTGCGGCCAGCTCCCAAGAAAGCGAGTTGAAAAATGGAGCTCAGGGGCACTGCAATTCACAAACCTGCAGAGTTATAAATGATAACTCTCGTCCACAAATATATTGACGGAAGACAACAGAGAGGATTTGAAAGCAAGGCAGAATTGCAGGAAACAGATTTCAGGAGGTAGATTCGAATCGCCTTTAAAGCACGGGAAAAGCGGCAAAACCTCGACAATGATGCCCTTGGCTAAAAAGGGCGTATGCGTTTTTTCCTGAATATATTCAGGAAAAAACGCATACGCCCTTTTTGGCCAACCAAGCAACCTGGAAAGGCAAATCAGCGCTACAAAGAAGTCTCGCTTCCCATCGGTCAAAAGGGCCATGCTGAATAAAGTGTCAAAACCAGAAATGCAGGACAGGCCATGGAGAAACGGGAGCCTTGCTACGCTGATGGGCGGGATGTAAATTGCCAACAGCCACTCTGCAGAAGTGTACGGTGTGTCCTGAAACATCGAAAAAACTCAGCTTAGAGAGCATAGGGCACTTCCACTCACGGGCGTATAAATTGGGAAAACTAAAAATCAGCAAGGCACAGGCACCCCAAAGTTTAGGGCTGCTCTGTTGACAAGAACCTCCACTTCGTTACACCTTAAATATCCCAGGAAAGAGAAAAATGGATAAAGAAGTTGTGGTCCTTTTGTACAATGGAATATCACTCAGCCATGAAATCAACGTCATAAGGCTAGTAGCAGCATGATGAGTGGATTTAGGTACGACGATTCTAAGTGAAATAAGTCACACAGAAAAAGACACTTATCATAAGATATCACTTATAGAGGGAATGTAAAAACCGCTACCCTTGAACTGAATTACAAAACAGAACAGAGTCACACGTTTAGAAAACACACTATGGCTGCTTAACGGGTAAGGTGAGGTGGGGTGATGCCTAAAACAAGGGTTTCAAATTAGCTCAGAGACCGTTCCATAAACCCAATATGTAATAGACAAGACCTACTCTTTGCTCAGTGATCTGGACTCAAAACCCCCTATTCACCGCCCAAGAATATATCTGACTAGTAAGACTCTTAAAACCTATGTACTGATATCCCTCTGTAAGTGAGTCAAGTGGGTGTAAAGCGGCATAAACACAGCAGTGAAAAGCAGCTAAACCCCTTTATAAAAATCAATCACTTTTAAAAACCCGTGAAACAAAGACAGTGAAAGAGAGAGAAATTCTTACAAAATTCGTTCAAGGGCTGTGATGCCACCTGGATTGACCATATCTAGACCCACAGCTGATTGAGGCATAAGGGTGGACACTCTTGGGGCTGAGAGGTTTGGTGAGGTTGGGTGAGCAAATGCAGACCCTTTAGAGTAATACTGCGTGGTACCCATCCCATGGGTCCCAAATCTCCAGGTTCAAGGGCATCTTCCTACATCGAAAACATGCATGAGAATCCCAGAAGATGGTACATCGTGTGATCGGGAAAGGTTTCTAAAACGCACCTCATTTCTCATCTCCTTGTGCTCGGGTTCGCCATTCCAGCCGCTTTACTAGCAATCTCCCTCCTTGAGAATCAGCACCTTTAACCTCCTGTTCCGTACAGGTTGCAATTTGTCCTGAGGATGAACGGGAAGAGGGGGAACCAATGAGACACTAGCTCTAGGTGTGGGGACAGGCACAGGTCACTCTATTTTCCCATCAGGAAGAAGAATTAACCACAGCCTCAGCCTGCCGCCCGGGACCAGAATAGGGCCTGAAGCAATCCTGCGCTTTTGCGGCCAGCTCCCAAGAAAGCGAGTTGAAAAATGGAGCTCAGGGGCACTGCAATTCACAAACCTGCAGAGTTATAAATGATAACTCTCGTCCACAAATATATTGACGGAAGACAACAGAGAGGATTTGAAAGCAAGGCAGAATTGCAGGAAACAGATTTCAGGAGGTAGATTCGAATCGCCTTTAAAGCACGGGAAAAGCGGCAAAACCTCGACAATGATGCCCTTGGCTAAAAAGGGCGTATGCGTTTTTTCCTGAATATATTCAGGAAAAAACGCATACGCCCTTTTTGGCCAACCAAGCAACCTGGAAAGGCAAATCAGCGCTACAAAGAAGTCTCGCTTCCCATCGGTCAAAAGGGCCATGCTGAATAAAGTGTCAAAACCAGAAATGCAGGACAGGCCATGGAGAAACGGGAGCCTTGCTACGCTGATGGGCGGGATGTAAATTGCCAACAGCCACTCTGCAGAAGTGTACGGTGTGTCCTGAAACATCGAAAAAACTCAGCTTAGAGAGCATAGGGCACTTCCACTCACGGGCGTATAAATTGGGAAAACTAAAAATCAGCAAGACACAGGCACCCCAAAGTTTAGGGCTGCTCTGTTGACAAGAACCTCCACTTCGTTACACCTTAAATATCCCAGGAAAGAGAAAAATGGATAAAGAAGTTGTGGTCCTTTTGTACAATGGAATATCACTCAGCCATGAAATCAACGTCATAAGGCTAGTAGCAGCATGATGAGTGGATTTAGGTACGACGATTCTAAGTGAAATAAGTCACACAGAAAAAGACACTTATCCTAAGATATCACTTATAGAGGGAATGTAAAAACCGCTACCCTTGAACTGAATTACAAAACAGAACAGAGTCACACGTTTAGAAAACACACTATGGCTGCTTAACGGGAAAGGTGAGGTGGGGTGATGCCTAAAACAAGGGTTTCAAATTAGCTCAGAGACCGTTCCATAAACCCAATATGTAATAGACAAGACCTACTCCTTGCTCAGTGATCTGGACTCAAAACCCCCTATTCACCGCCCAAGAATATATCTGACTAGTAAGAATCTTAAAACCTATGTACTGATAGCCCTCTGTAAGTGAGTCAAGTGGGTGTAAAGCGGCATAAACACAGCAGTGAAAAGCAGCTAAACCCCTTTATAAAAATCAATCACTTTTAAAAACCCGTGAAACAAAGACAGTGAAAGAGAGAGAAATTCTTACAAAATTCGTTCAAGGGCTGTGATGCCACCTGGATTGACCATATCTAGACCCACAGCTGATTGAGGCATAAGGGTGGACACTCTTGGGGCTGAGAGGTTTGGTGAGGTTGGGTGAGCAAATGCAGACCCTTTAGAGTAATACTGCGTGGTACCCATCCCATGGGTCCCAAATCTCCAGGTTCAAGGGCATCTTCCTACATCGAAAACATGCATGAGAATCCCAGAAGATGGTACATCGTGTGATCGGGAAAGGTTTCTAAAACGCACCTCATTTCTCATCTCCTTGTGCTCGGGTTCGCCATTCCAGCCGCTTTACTAGCAATCTCCCTCCTTGAGAATCAGCACCTTTAACCTCCTGTTCCGTACAGGTTGCAATTTGTCCTGAGGATGAACGGGAAGAGGGGGAACCAATGAGACACTAGCTCTAGGTGTGGGGACAGGCACAGGTCACTCTATTTTCCCATCAGGAAGAAGAATTAACCACAGCCTCAGCCTGCCGCCCGGGACCAGAATAGGGCCTGAAGCAATCCTGCGCTTTTGCGGCCAGCTCCCAAGAAAGCGAGTTGAAAAATGGAGCTCAGGGGCACTGCAATTCACAAACCTGCAGAGTTATAAATGATAACTCTCGTCCACAAATATATTGACGGAAGACAACAGAGAGGATTTGAAAGCAAGGCAGAATTGCAGGAAACAGATTTCAGGAGGTAGATTCGAATCGCCTTTAAAGCACGGGAAAAGCGGCAAAACCTCGACAATGATGCCCTTGGCCAAAAAGGGCGTATGCGTTTTTTCCTGAATATATTCAGGAAAAAACGCATACGCCCTTTTTGGCCAACCAAGCAACCTGGAAAGGCAAATCAGCGCTACAAAGAAGTCTCGCTTCCCATCGGTCAAAAGGGCCATGCTGAATAAAGTGTCAAAACCAGAAATGCAGGACAGGCCATGGAGAAACGGGAGCATTGCTACGCTGATGGGCGGGATGTAAATTGCCAACAGCCACTCTGCAGAAGTGTACGGTGTGTCCTGAAACATCGAAAAAACTCAGCTTAGAGAGCATAGGGCACTTCCACTCACGGGCGTATAAATTGGGAAAACTAAAAATCAGCAAGGCACAGGCACCCCAAAGTTTAGGGCTGCTCTGTTGACAAGAACCTCCACTTCGTTACACCTTAAATATCCCAGGAAAGAGAAAAATGGATAAAGAAGTTGTGGTCCTTTTGTACAATGGAATATCACTCAGCCATGAAATCAACGTCATAAGGCTAGTAGCAGCATGATGAGTGGATTTAGGTACGACGATTCTAAGTGAAATAAGTCACACAGAAAAAGACACTTATCCTAAGATATCACTTATAGAGGGAATGTAAAAACCGCTACCCTTGAACTGAATTACAAAACAGAACAGAGTCACACGTTTAGAAAACACACTATGGCTGCTTAACGGGAAAGGTGAGGTGGGGTGATGCCTAAAACAAGGGTTTCAAATTAGCTCAGAGACCGTTCCATAAACCCAATATGTAATAGACAAGACCTACTCCTTGCTCAGTGATCTGGACTCAAAACCCCCTATTCACCGCCCAAGAATATATCTGACTAGTAAGAATCTTAAAACCTATGTACTGATAGCCCTCTGTAAGTGAGTCAAGTGGGTGTAAAGCGGCATAAACACAGCAGTGAAAAGCAGCTAAACCCCTTTATAAAAATCAATCACTTTTAAAAACCCGTGAAACAAAGACAGTGAAAGAGAGAGAAATTCTTACAAAATTCGTTCAAGGGCTGTGATGCCACCTGGATTGACCATATCTAGACCCACAGCTGATTGAGGCATAAGGGTGGACACTCTTGGGGCTGAGAGGTTTGGTGAGGTTGGGTGAGCAAATGCAGACCCTTTAGAGTAATACTGCGTGGTACCCATCCCATGGGTCCCAAATCTCCAGGTTCAAGGGCATCTTCCTACATCGAAAACATGCATGAGAATCCCAGAAGATGGTACATCGTGTGATCGGGAAAGGTTTCTAAAACGCACCTCATTTCTCATCTCCTTGTGCTCGGGTTCGCCATTCCAGCCGCTTTACTAGCAATCTCCCTCCTTGAGAATCAGCACCTTTAACCTCCTGTTCCGTACAGGTTGCAATTTGTCCTGAGGATGAACGGGAAGAGGGGGAACCAATGAGACACTAGCTCTAGGTGTGGGGACAGGCACAGGTCACTCTATTTTCCCATCAGGAAGAAGAATTAACCACAGCCTCAGCCTGCCGCCCGGGACCAGAATAGGGCCTGAAGCAATCCTGCGCTTTTGCGGCCAGCTCCCAAGAAAGCGAGTTGAAAAATGGAGCTCAGGGGCACTGCAATTCACAAACCTGCAGAGTTATAAATGATAACTCTCGTCCACAAATATATTGACGGAAGACAACAGAGAGGATTTGAAAGCAAGGCAGAATTGCAGGAAACAGATTTCAGGAGGTAGATTCGAATCGCCTTTAAAGCACGGGAAAAGCGGCAAAACCTCGACAATGATGCCCTTGGCCAAAAAGGGCGTATGCGTTTTTTCCTGAATATATTCAGGAAAAAACGCATACGCCCTTTTTGGCCAACCAAGCAACCTGGAAAGGCAAATCAGCGCTACAAAGAAGTCTCGCTTCCCATCGGTCAAAAGGGCCATGCTGAATAAAGTGTCAAAACCAGAAATGCAGGACAGGCCATGGAGAAACGGGAGCCTTGCTACGCTGATGGGCGGGATGTAAATTGCCAACAGCCACTCTGCAGAAGTGTACGGTGTGTCCTGAAACATCGAAAAAACTCAGCTTAGAGAGCATAGGGCACTTCCACTCACGGGCGTATAAATTGGGAAAACTAAAAATCAGCAAGGCACAGGCACCCCAAAGTTTAGGGCTGCTCTGTTGACAAGAACCTCCACTTCGTTACACCTTAAATATCCCAGGAAAGAGAAAAATGGATAAAGAAGTTGTGGTCCTTTTGTACAATGGAATATCACTCAGCCATGAAATCAACGTCATAAGGCTAGTAGCAGCATGATGAGTGGATTTAGGTACGACGATTCTAAGTGAAATAAGTCACACAGAAAAAGACACTTATCATAAGATATCACTTATAGAGGGAATGTAAAAACCGCTACCCTTGAACTGAATTACAAAACAGAACAGAGTCACACGTTTAGAAAACACACTATGGCTGCTTAACGGGAAAGGTGAGGTGGGGTGATGCCTAAAACAAGGGTTTCAAATTAGCTCAGAGACCGTTCCATAAACCCAATATGTAATAGACAAGACCTACTCCTTGCTCAGTGATCTGGACTCAAAACCCCCTATTCACCGCCCAAGAATATATCTATCTGACTAGTAAGAATCTTAAAACCTATGTACTGATATCCCTCTGTAAGTGAGTCAAGTGGGTGTAAAGCGGCATAAACACAGCAGTGAAAAGCAGCTAAACCCCTTTATAAAAATCAATCACTTTTAAAAACCCGTGAAACAAAGACAGTGAAAGAGAGAGAAATTCTTACAAAATTCGTTCAAGGGCTGTGATGCCACCTGGATTGACCATATCTAGACCCACAGCTGATTGAGGCATAAGGGTGGACACTCTTGGGGCTGAGAGGTTTGGTGAGGTTGGGTGAGCAAATGCAGACCCTTTAGAGTAATACTGCGTGGTACCCATCCCATGGGTCCCAAATCTCCAGGTTCAAGGGCATCTTCCTACATCGAAAACATGCATGAGAATCCCAGAAGATGGTACATCGTGTGATCGGGAAAGGTTTCTAAAACGCACCTCATTTCTCATCTCCTTGTGCTCGGGTTCGCCATTCCAGCCGCTTTACTAGCAATCTCCCTCCTTGAGAATCAGCACCTTTAACCTCCTGTTCCGTACAGGTTGCAATTTGTCCTGAGGATGAACGGGAAGAGGGGGAACCAATGAGACACTAGCTCTAGGTGTGGGGACAGGCACAGGTCACTCTATTTTCCCATCAGGAAGAAGAATTAACCACAGCCTCAGCCTGCCGCCCGGGACCAGAATAGGGCCTGAAGCAATCCTGCACTTTTGCGGCCAGCTCCCAAGAAAGCGAGTTGAAAAATGGAGCTCAGGGGCACTGCAATTCACAAACCTGCAGAGTTATAAATGATAACTCTCGTCCACAAATATATTGACGGAAGACAACAGAGAGGATTTGAAAGCAAGGCAGAATTGCAGGAAACAGATTTCAGGAGGTAGATTCGAATCGCCTTTAAAGCACGGGAAAAGCGGCAAAACCTCGACAATGATGCCCTTGGCCAAAAAGGGCGTATGCGTTTTTTCCTGAATATATTCAGGAAAAAACGCATACGCCCTTTTTGGCCAACCAAGCAACCTGGAAAGGCAAATCAGCGCTACAAAGAAGTCTCGCTTCCCATCGGTCAAAAGGGCCATGCTGAATAAAGTGTCAAAACCAGAAATGCAGGACAGGCCATGGAGAAACGGGAGCCTTGCTACGCTGATGGGCGGGATGTAAATTGCGAACCGCCACTCTGGAGAAGTGTCCGGTGTGTCCTGAAACATCGAAAACACTCAGCTTAGAGAGCATAGGGCACTTCCTGTCACGGGCGTATAAATTGGGAAAACTAAAAATCAGCAAGGCACAGGCACCCCAAAGTTTAGGGCTGCTCTGTTGACAAGAACCTCCACTTCGTTACACCTTAAATATCCCAGGAAAGAGAAAAATGGATAAAGAAGTTGTGGTCCTTTTGTACAATGGAATATCACTCAGCCATGAAATCAACGTCATAAGGCTAGTAGCAGCATGATGAGTGGATTTAGGTACGACGATTCTAAGTGAAATAAGCCACACAGAAAACGACACTTATCATAAGATATCACTTATAGAGGGAATGTAAAACCGCTACCCTTGAACTGAATTACAAAACAGAACAGAGTCACACGTTTAGAAAACACACTATGGCTGCTTAACGGGAAAGGTGAGGTGGGGTGATGCATAAAACAAGGGTTTCAAATTAGCTCAGAGACCGTTCCATAAACCCAATATGTAATAGACAAGACCTACTCCTTGCTCAGTGATCTGGACTCAAAACCCCCTATTCACCGCCCAAGAATATATCTGACTAGTAAGAATCTTAAAACCTATGTATTGATATCTCTCTGTATGTGAGTCAAGTGGGTGTAAAGCGGCATAAACACAGCAGTAAAAAACAGCTAAACCCCTTTATAAAAATCAATTACTTTTAAAAACCCGTGAAACAAAGACAGTGAAAGAGAGAGAAATTCTTACAAAATTCGTTCAAGGGCTGTGATGCCACCTGGATTGACCATATCTAGACCCACAGCTGATTGAGGCATAAGGGTGGACACTCTTGGGGCTGAGAGGTTTGGTGAGGTTGGGTGAGCAAACGCAGACCCTTTAGAGTAATACTGCGTGGTACCCATCCCATGGGTCCCAAATCTCCAGGTTCAAGGGCATCTTCCTACATCGAAAACATGCATGAGAATCCCAGAAGATGGTACACCGTGTGATCGGGAAAGGTTTCTAACACGCACCTCATTTCTCATCTCCTTGTGCTCGGGTTCGCCATTCCAGCCGCTTTACTAGCAATCTCCCTCCTTGGAGAATCAGCACCTTTAACCTCCTGTTCCGTACAGGTTGCAATTTGTCCTGAGGATGAACGGGAAGAGGGGGAACCAATGAGACACTAGCTCTAGGTGTGGGGACAGGCACAGGTCACTCTATTTTCCCATCAGGAAGAAGAATTAACCACAGGCTCAGCCTGCCGCCCGGGACCAGAATAGGGCCTGAAGCAATCCTGCGCTTTTGCGGCCAGCTCCCAAGAAAGCGAGTTGAAAAATGGAGCTCAGGGGCACTGCAATTCACAAACCTGCAGAGTTATAAATGATAACTCTCGTCCACAAATATATTGACGGAAGACAACAAAGAGGATTTGAAAGCAAGGCAGAATTGCAGGAAACAGATTTCAGGAGGAAGATTCGAATCGCCTTTAAAGCACGGGAAAAGCGGCAAAACCTCGACAATGATGCCCTTGGCCAAAAAGGGCGTATGCGTTTTTTCCTGAATATATTCAGGAAAAAACGCATACGCCCTTTTTGGCCAACCAAGCAACCTGGAAAGGCAAATCAGCGCTACAAAGAAGTCTCGCTTCCCATCGGTCAAAAGGGCCATGCTGAATAAAGTGTCAAAACCAGAAATGCAGGACAGGCCATGGAGAAACGGGAGCCTTGCTACGCTGATGGGCGGGATGTAAATTGCCAACAGCCACTCTGCAGAAGTGTACGGTGTGTCCTGAAACATCGAAAACACTCAGCTTAGAGAGCATAGGGCACTTCCACTCACGGGCGTATAAATTGGGAAAACTAAAAATCAGCAAGGCACAGGCACCCCAAAGTTTAGGGCTGCTCTGTTGACAAGAACCTCCACTTCGTTACACCTTAAATATCCCAGGAAAGAGAAAAATGGATAAAGAAGTTGTGGTCCTTTTGTACAATGGAATATCACTCAGCCATGAAATCAACGTCATAAGGCTAGTAGCAGCATGATGAGTGGATTTAGGTACGACGATTCTAAGTGAAATAAGTCACACAGAAAAAGACACTTATCATAAGATATCACTTATAGAGGGAATGTAAAAATCGCTACCCTTGAACTGAATTACAAAACAGAACAGAGTCACACGTTTAGAAAACACACTATGGCTGCTTAACGGGAAAGGTGAGGTGGGGTGATGCATAAAACAAGGGTTTCAAATTAGCTCAGAGACCGTTCCATAAACCCAATATGTAATAGACAAGACCTACTCCTTGCTCAGTGATCTGGACTCAACACCCCCTATTCACCGCCCAAGAATATATCTGACTAGTAAGAATCTTAAAACCTATGTATTGATATCTCTCTGTATGTGAGTCAAGTGGGTGTAAAGCGGCATAAACACAGCAGTAAAAAACAGCTAAACCCCTTTATAAAAATCAATTACTTTTAAAAACCCGTGAAACAAAGACAGTGAAAGAGAGAGAAATTCTTACAAAATTCGTTCAAGGGCTGTGATGCCACCTGGATTGACCATATCTAGACCCACAGCTGATTGAGGCATAAGGGTGGACACTCTTGGGGCTGAGAGGTTTGGTGAGGTTGGGTGAGCAAACGCAGACCCTTTAGAGTAATACTGCGTGGTACCCATCCCATGGGTCCCAAATCTCCAGGTTCAAGGGCATCTTCCTACATCGAAAACATGCATGAGAATCCCAGAAGATGGTACACCGTGTGATCGGGAAAGGTTTCTAACACGCACCTCATTTCTCATCTCCTTGTGCTCGGGTTCGCCATTCCAGCCGCTTTACTAGCAATCTCCCTCCTTGGAGAATCAGCACCTTTAACCTCCTGTTCCGTACAGGTTGCAATTTGTCCTGAGGATGAACGGGAAGAGGGGGAACCAATGAGACACTAGCTCTAGGTGTTGGGACAGGCACAGGTCACTCTATTTTCCCATCAGGAAGAAGAATTAACCACAGGCTCAGCCTGCCGCCCGGGACCAGAATAGGGCCTGAAGCAATCCTGCGCTTTTGCGGCCAGCTCCCAAGAAAGCGAGTTGAAAAATGGAGCTCAGGGGCACTGCAATTCACAAACCTGCAGAGTTATAAATGATAACTCTCGTCCACAAATATATTGACGGAAGACAACAAAGAGGATTTGAAAGCAAGGCAGAATTGCAGGAAACAGATTTCAGGAGGAAGATTCGAATCGCCTTTAAAGCACGGGAAAAGCGGCAAAACCTCGACAATGATGCCCTTGGCCAAAAAGGGCGTATGCGTTTTTTCCTGAATATATTCAGGAAAAAACGCATACGCCCTTTTTGGCCAACCAAGCAACCTGGAAAGGCAAATCAGCGCTACAAAGAAGTCTCGCTTCCCATCGGTCAAAAGGGCCATGCTGAATAAAGTGTCAAAACCAGAAATGCAGGACGGGCCATGGAGAAACGGGAGCCTTGCTACGCTGATGGGCGGGATGTAAATTGCCAACAGCCACTCTGCAGAAGTGTACGGTGTGTCCTGAAACATCGAAAACACTCAGCTTAGAGAGCATAGGGCACTTCCTCTCACGGGCGTATAAATTGGGAAAACTAAAAATCAGCAAGACACAGGCACCCCAAAGTTTAGGGCTGCTCTGTTGACAAGAACCTCCACTTCGTTACACCTTAAATATCCCAGGAAAGAGAAAAATGGATAAAGAAGTTGTGGTCCTTATGTACAATGGAATATCACTCAGCCATGAAATCAACGTCATAAGGCTAGTAGCAACATGATGAGTGGATTTAGGTACGACGATTCTAAGTGAAATAAGTCACACAGAAAAAGACACTTATCATAAGATATCACTTATAGAGGGAATGTAAAAACCGCTACCCTTGAACTGAATTACAAAACAGAACAGAGTCGCACGTTTAGAAAACACACTATGGCTGCTTAACGGGAAAGGTGAGGTGGGGTGATGCATAAAACAAGGGTTTCAAATTAGCTCAGAGACCGTTCCATAAACCCAATATGTAGTAGACACGACCTACTCCTTGCTCAGTGAACTGGACTCAACACCCCCTATTCACCGCCCAAGAATATATCTGACTAGTAAGAATCTTAAAACCTATGTATTGATAGCTCTCTGTAAGTGAGTCAAGTGGGTGTAAAGCGGCATAAACACAGCAGTGAAAAGCAGCTAAACCCCTTTATAAAAATCAATCACTTTTAAAAACCCGTGAAACAAAGACAGTGAAAGATAGAGAAATTCTTACTAAATTCGTTCAGGGGCTGTGATGCCACCTGGATTGACCATATCTAGACCCACAGCTGATTGAGACATAAGGGTGGACACTCTTGGGGCTGAGAGGTTTGGTGAGGTTGGGTGAGCAAACGCAGACCCTTTAGAGTAATACTGCGTGGTACCCATCCCATGGGTCCCAAATCTCCAGGTTCAAGGGCATCTTCCTACTTCGAAAACGTGCATGAGAAACCCAGAAGATGGTACACCGTGTGATCGGGAAAGGTTTCTAAAACGCACCTCATTTCTCATCTCCTTGTGCTCGGGTTCGCCATTCCAGCCGCTTTACTAGCAATCTCCCTCCTTGGAGAATCAGCACCTTTAACCTCCTGTTCCGTACAGGTTGCAATTTGTCCTGAGGATGAACGGGAAGAGGGGGAACCAATTGGACACTAGCTCTAGGTGTGGGGACAGGCACAGGTCACTCTATTTTCCCATCAGGAAGAAGAATTAACCACAGGCTCAGCCTGCCGCCCGGGACCAGAATAGGGCCTGAAGTAATCCTGCGCTTTTGCGGCCAGCTCCCAAGAAAGCGAGTTGAAAAATGGAGCTCAGGGGCACTGCAATTCACAAACCTGCAGAGTTATAAATGATAACTCTCGTCCACAAATATATTGACTGAAGACAACGAAGAGGATTTGAAAGCAAGGCAGAATTGCAGGAAACAGATTTCAGGAGGTAGATTCGAATCGCCCTTAAAGCACGGGAAAAGCGGCAAAACCTCGACAATGATGCCCTTGGCCAAAAAGGGCGTATGCGTTTTTTCCTGAATATATTCAGGGAAAAACGCATACGCCCTTTTTGGCCAACCAAGCAACCTGGAAAGGCAAATCAGCGCTACAAAGAGGTCTCGCTTCCCATCGGTCAAATAGGCCACGCTGAATAAAGTGTCAAACCCAGAAATGCAGGACAGGCCATGGAGAAACGGGAGCCTTGCTACGCTGATGGGCGGGATGTAAATTGCCAACAGCCACTCTGGAGAAGTGTCCGGTGTGTCCTGAAACATCAAAAAAACTCAGCTTAGAGAGCATAGGGCACTTCCAGTCATGGGCGTATAAATTGGGAAAACTAAAAATCAGCAAGACACAGGCACCCCAAAGTTTAGGGCTGCTCTGTTGACAAGAACCTCCACTTCGTTACACCTTAAATATCCCAGGAAAGAGAAAAATGGATAAAGAAGTTGTGGTCCTTATGTACAATGGAATATCACTCAGCCATGAAATCAACGTCATAAGGCTAGTAGCAACATGATGAGTGGATTTAGGTACGACGATTCTAAGTGAAATAAGTCACACAGAAAAAGACACTTATCATAAGATATCACTTATAGAGGGAATGTAAAAACCGCTACCCTTGAACTGAATTACAAAACAGAACAGAGTCGCACGTTTAGAAAACACACTATGGCTGCTTAACGGGAAAGGTGAGGTGGGGTGATGCATAAAACAAGGGTTTCAAATTAGCTCAGATACCGTTCCATAAACCCAATATGTAGTAGACACGACCTACTCCTTGCTCAGTGAACTGGACTCAACACCCCCTATTCACCGCCCAAGAATATATCTGACTAGTAAGAATCTTAAAACCTATGTATTGATATCTCTCTGTAAGTGAGTCAAGTGGGTGTAAAGCGGCATAAACACAGCAGTGAAAAGCAGCTAAACCCCTTTATAAAAATCAATCACTTTTAAAAACCCGTGAAACAAAGACAGTGAAAGATAGAGAAATTCTTACTAAATTCGTTCAGGGGCTGTGATGCCACCTGGATTGACCATATCTAGACCCACAGCTGATTGAGACATAAGGGTGGACACTCTTGGGGCTGAGAGGTTTGGTGAGGTTGGGTGAGCAAACGCAGACCCTTTAGAGTAATACTGCGTGGTACCCATCCCATGGGTCCCAAATCTCCAGGTTCAAGGGCATCTTCCTACTTCGAAAACGTGCATGAGAAACCCAGAAGATGGTACACCGTGTGATCGGGAAAGGTTTCTAAAACGCACCTCATTTCTCATCTCCTTGTGCTCGGGTTCGCCATTCCAGCCGCTTTACTAGCAATCTCCCTCCTTGGAGAATCAGCACCTTTAACCTCCTGTTCCGTACAGGTTGCAATTTGTCCTGAGGATGAACGGGAAGAGGGGGAACCAATGAGACACTAGCTCTAGGTGTGGGGACAGGCACAGGTCACTCTATTTTCCCATCAGGAAGAAGAATTAACCACAGGCTCAGCCTGCCGCCCGGGACCAGAATAGGGCCTGAAGCAATCCTGCGCTTTTGCGGCCAGCTCCCAAGAAAGCGAGTTGAAAAATGGAGCTCAGGGGCACTGCAATTCACAAACCTGCAGAGTTATAAATGATAACTCTCGTCCACAAATATATTGACGGAAGACAACGAAGAGGATTTGAAAGCAAGGCAGAATTGCAGGAAACAGATTTCAGGAGGTAGATTCGAATCGCCTTTAAAGCACGGGAAAAGCGGCAAAACCTCGACAATGATGCCCTTGGCCAAAAAGGGCGTATGCGTTTTTTCCTGAATATATTCAGGAAAAAACGCATACGCCCTTTTTGGCCAACCGAGCAACCTGGAAAGGCAAATCAGCGCTACAAAGAAGTCTCGCTTCCCATCGGTCAAATAGGCCACGCTGAATAAAGTGTCAAACCCAGAAATGCAGGACAGGCCATGGAGAAACGGGAGCCTTGCTACGCTGATGGGCGGGATGTAAATTGCCAACAGCCACTCTGGAGAGGTGTCCGGTGTGTCCTGAAACATCGAAAAAACTCAGCTTAGAGAGCATAGGGCACTTCCAGTCATGGGCGTATAAATTGGGAAAACTAAAAATCAGCAAGACACAGGCACCCCAAAGTTTAGGGCTGCTCTGTTGACAAGAACCTCCACTTCGTTACACCTTAAATATCCCAGGAAAGAGAAAAATGGATAAAGAAGTTGTGGTCCTTATGTACAATGGAATATCACTCAGCCATGAAATCAACGTCATAAGGCTAGTAGCAACATGATGAGTGGATTTAGGTACGACGATTCTAAGTGAAATAAGTCACACAGAAAAAGACACTTATCATAAGATATCACTTATAGAGGGAATGTAAAAACCGCTACCCTTGAACTGAATTACAAAACAGAACAGAGTCGCACGTTTAGAAAACACACTATGGCTGCTTAACGAGAAAGGTGAGGTGGGGTGATGCATAAAACAAGGGTTTCAAATTAGCTCAGATACCGTTCCATAAACCCAATATGTAGTAGACACGACCTACTCCTTGCTCAGTGAACTGGACTCAACACCCCCTATTCACCGCCCAAGAATATATCTGACTAGTAAGAATCTTAAAACCTATGTATTGATACCTCTCTGTAAGTGAGTCAAGTGGGTGTAAAGCGGCATAAACACAGCAGTGAAAAGCAGCTAAACCCCTTTATAAAAATCAATCACTTTTAAAAACCCGTGAAACAAAGACAGTGAAAGATAGAGAAATTCTTACTAAATACGTTCAGGGGCTGTGATGCCACCTGGATTGACCATATCTAGACCCACAGCTGATTGAGACATAAGGGTGGACACTCTTGGGGCTGAGAGGTTTGGTGAGGTTGGGTGAGCAAACGCAGACCCTTTAGAGTAATACTGCGTGGTACCCATCCCATGGGTCCCAAATCTCCAGGTTCAAGGGCATCTTCCTACATCGAAAACGTGCATGAGAAACCCAGAAGATGGTACACCGTGTGATCGGGAAAGGTTTCTAAAACGCACCTCATTTCTCATCTCCTTGTGCTCGGGTTCGCCATTCCAGCCGCTTTACTAGCAATCTCCCTCCTTGGAGAATCAGCACCTTTAACCTCCTGTTCCGTACAGGTTGCAATTTGTCCTGAGGATGAACGGGAAGAGGGGGAACCAATGAGACACTAGCTCTAGGTGTGGGGACAGGCACAGGTCACTCTATTTTCCCATCAGGAAGAAGAATTAACCACAGGCTCAGCCTGCCGCCCGGGACCAGAATAGGGCCTGAAGCAATCCTGCGCTTTTGCGGCCAGCTCCCAAGAAAGCGAGTTGAAAAATGGAGCTCAGGGGCACTGCAATTCACAAACCTGCAGAGTTATAAATGATAACTCTCGTCCACAAATATATTGACAGAAGACAACGAAGAGGATTTGAAAGCAAGGCAGAATTGCAGGAAACAGATTTCAGGAGGTAGATTCGAATCGCCTTTAAAGCACGGGAAAAGCGGCAAAACCTCGACAATGATGCCCTTGGCCAAAAAGGGCGTATGCGTTTTTTCCTGAATATATTCAGGAAAAAACGCATACGCCCTTTTTGGCCAACCGAGCAACCTGGAAAGGCAAATCAGCGCTACAAAGAAGTCTCGCTTCCCATCGGTCAAATAGGCCACGCTGAATAAAGTGTCAAACCCAGAAATGCAGGACAGGCCATGGAGAAACGGGAGCCTTGCTACGCTGATGGGCGGGATGTAAATTGCCAACAGCCACTCTGCAGAAGTGTACGGTGTGTCCTGAAACATCGAAAACACTCAGCTTAGAGAGCATAGGGCACTTCCACTCACGGGCGTATAAATTGGGAAAACTAAAAATCAGCAAGGCACAGGCACCCCAAAGTTTAGGGCTGCTCTGTTGACAAGAACCTCTACTTCGTTACACCTTAAATATCCCAGGAAAGAGAAAAATGGATAAAGAAGTTGTGGTCCTTTTGTACAATGGAATATCACTCAGCCATGAAATCAACGTCATAAGGCTAGTAGCAGCATGATGAGTGGATTTAGGTACGACGATTCTAAGTGAAATAAGTCACACAGAAAAAGACACTTATCATAAGATATCACTTATAGAGGGAATGTAAAAATCGCTACCCTTGAACTGAATTACAAAACAGAACAGAGTCACACGTTTAGAAAACACACTATGGCTGCTTAACGGGAAAGGTGAGGTGGGGTGATGCATAAAACAAGGGTTTCAAATTAGCTCAGAGACCGTTCCATAAACCCAATATGTAATAGACAAGACCTACTCCTTGCTCAGTGATCTGGACTCAAAACCCCCTATTCACCGCCCAAGAATATATCTGACTAGTAAGAATCTTAAAACCTATGTATTGATATCTCTCTGTATGTGAGTCAAGTGGGTGTAAAGTGGCATAAACACAGCAGTAAAAAACAGCTAAACCCCTTTATAAAAATCAATTACTTTTAAAAACCCGTGAAACAAAGACAGTGAAAGAGAGAGAAATTCTTACAAAATTCGTTCAAGGGCTGTGATGCCACCTGGATTGACCATATCTAGACCCACAGCTGATTGAGGCATAAGGGTGGACACTCTTGGGGCTGAGAGGTTTGGTGAGGTTGGGTGAGCAAACGCAGACCCTTTAGAGTAATACTGCGTGGTACCCATCCCATGGGTCCCAAATCTCCAGGTTCAAGGGCATCTTCCTACATCAAAAACGTGCATGAGAAACCCAGAAGATGGTACACCGTGTGATCGGGAAAGGTTTCTAAAACGCACCTCATTTCTCATCTCCTTGTGCTCGGGTTCGCCATTCCAGCCGCTTTACTAGCAATCTCCCTCCTTGGAGAATCAGCACCTTTAACCTCCTGTTCCGTACAGGTTGCAATTTGTCCTGAGGATGAACGGGAAGAGGGGGAACCAATGAGACACTAGCTCTAGGTGTGGGGACAGGCACAGGTCACTCTA
Organism: Balaenoptera borealis; assembly: GCF_965194805.1. Taxonomy (NCBI): domain Eukaryota; kingdom Metazoa; phylum Chordata; class Mammalia; order Artiodactyla; family Balaenopteridae; genus Balaenoptera; species Balaenoptera borealis. Next base: position 243,116 of record NW_028123284.1, read on the forward strand.
TTTTCCCATCAGGAAGAAGAATTAACCACAGGCTCAGCCTGCCGCCCGGGACCAGAATAGGGCCTGAAGCAATCCTGCGCTTTTGCGGCCAGCTCCCAAGAAAGCGAGTTGAAAAATGGAGCTCAGGGGCACTGCAATTCACAAACCTGCAGAGTTATAAATGATAACTCTCGTCCACAAATATATTGACAGAAGACAACGAAGAGGATTTGAAAGCAAGGCAGAATTGCAGGAAACAGATTTCAGGAGGTAGATTCGAATCGCCTTTAAAGCACGGGAAAAGCGGCAAAACCTCGACAATGATGCCCTTGGCCAAAAAGGGCGTATGCGTTTTTTCCTGAATATATTCAGGAAAAAACGCATACGCCCTTTTTGGCCAACCGAGCAACCTGGAAAGGCAAATCAGCGCTACAAAGAAGTCTCGCTTCCCATCGGTCAAATAGGCCACGCTGAATAAAGTGTCAAACCCAGAAATGCAGGACAGGCCATGGAGAAACGGGAGCCTTGCTACGCTGATGGGCGGGATGTAAATTGCCAACAGCCACTCTGCAGAAGTGTACGGTGTGTCCTGAAACATCGAAAACACTCAGCGTAGAGAGCATAGGGCACTTCCACTCACGGGCGTATAAATTGGGAAAACTAAAAATCAGCAAGGCACAGGCACCCCAAAGTTTAGGGCTGCTCTGTTGACAAGAACCTCTACTTCGTTACACCTTAAATATCCCAGGAAAGAGAAAAATGGATAAAGAAGTTGTGGTCCTTTTGTACAATGGAATATCACTCAGCCATGAAATCAACGTCATAAGGCTAGTAGCAGCATGATGAGTGGATTTAGGTACGACGATTCTAAGTGAAATAAGTCACACAGAAAAAGACACTTATCATAAGATATCACTTATAGAGGGAATGTAAAAATCGCTACCCTTGAACTGAATTACAAAACAGAACAGAGTCACACGTTTAGAAAACACACTATGGCTGCTTAACGGGAAAGGTGAGGTGGGGTGATGCATAAAACAAGGGTTTCAAATTAGCTCAGAGACCGTTCCATAAACCCAATATGTAATAGACAAGACCTACTCCTTGCTCAGTGATCTGGACTCAAAACCCCCTATTCACCGCCCAAGAATATATCTGACTAGTAAGAATCTTAAAACCTATGTATTGATATCTCTCTGTATGTGAGTCAAGTGGGTGTAAAGTGGCATAAACACAGCAGTAAAAAACAGCTAAACCCCTTTATAAAAATCAATTACTTTTAAAAACCCGTGAAACAAAGACAGTGAAAGAGAGAGAAATTCTTACAAAATTCGTTCAAGGGCTGTGATGCCACCTGGATTGACCATATCTAGACCCACAGCTGATTGAGGCATAAGGGTGGACACTCTTGGGGCTGAGAGGTTTGGTGAGGTTGGGTGAGCAAACGCAGACCCTTTAGAGTAATACTGCGTGGTACCCATCCCATGGGTCCCAAATCTCCAGGTTCAAGGGCATCTTCCTACATCGAAAACATGCATGAGAATCCCAGAAGATGGGACACCGTGTGATCGGGAAAGGTTTCTAAAACGCACCTCATTTCTCATCTCCTTGTGCTCGGGTTCGCCATTCCAGCCGCTTTACTAGCAATCACCCTCCTTGGAGAATCAGCACCTTTAACCTCCTGTTCCGTACAGGTTGCAATTTGTCCTGAGGATGAACGGGAAGAGGGGGAACCAATGAGACACTAGCTTTAGGTGTTGGGACAGGCACAGGTCACTCTATTTTCCCATCAGGAAGAAGAATTAACCACAGGCTCAGCCTGCCGCCCGGGACCAGAATAGGGCCTGAAGCAATCCTGCGCTTTTGCGGCCAGCTCCCAAGAAAGCGAGTTGAAAAATGGAGCTCAGGGGAACTGCAATTCACAAACCTGCAGAGTTATAAATGATAACTCTCGTCCACAAATATATTGACGGAAGACAACAAAGAGGATTTGAAAGCAAGGCAGAATTGCAGGAAACAGATTTCAGGAGGAAGATTCGAATCGCCTTTAAAGCACGGGAAAAGCGGCAAAACCTCGACAATGATGCCCTTGGCCAAAAAGGGCGTATGCGTTTTTTCCTGAATATATTCAGGAAAAAACGCATACGCCCTTTTTGGCCAACCAAGCAACCTGGAAAGGCAAATCAGCGCTACAAAGAAGTCTCGCTTCCCATCGGTCAAAAGGGCCATGCTGAATAAAGTGTCAAAACCAGAAATGCAGGACAGGCCATGGAGAAACGGGAGCCTTGCTACGCTGATGGGCGGGATGTAAATTGCCAACAGCCACTCTGCAGAAGTGTACGGTGTGTCCTGAAACATCGAAAACACTCAGCTTAGAGAGCATAGGGCACTTCCTCTCACGGGCGTATAAATTGGGAAAACTAAAAATCAGCAAGGCACAGGCACCCCAAAGTTTAGGGCTGCTCTGTTGACAAGAACCTCCACTTCGTTACACCTTAAATATCCCAGGAAAGAGAAAAATGGATAAAGAAGTTGTGGTCCTTTTGTACAATGGAATATCACTCAGCCATGAAATCAACGTCATAAGGCTAGTAGCAGCATGATGAGTGGATTTAGGTACGACGATTCTAAGTGAAATAAGCCACACAGAAAACGACACTTATCATAAGATATCACTTATAGAGGGAATGTAAAACCGCTACCCTTGAACTGAATTACAAAACAGAACAGAGTCACACGTTTAGAAAACACACTATGGCTGCTTAACGGGAAAGGTGAGGTGGGGTGATGCATAAAACAAGGGTTTCAAATTAGCTCAGAGACCGTTCCATAAACCCAATATGTAATAGACAAGACCTACTCCTTGCTCAGTGATCTGGACTCAACACCCCCTATTCACCGCCCAAGAATATATCTGACTAGTAAGAATCTTAAAACCTATGTATTGATATCTCTCTGTATGTGAGTCAAGTGGGTGTAAAGCGGCATAAACACAGCAGTAAAAAACAGCTAAACCCCTTTATAAAAATCAATTACTTTTAAAAACCCGTGAAACAAAGACAGTGAAAGAGAGAGAAATTCTTACAAAATTCGTTCAAGGGCTGTGATGCCACCTGGATTGACCATATCTAGACCCACAGCTGATTGAGGCATAAGGGTGGACACTCTTGGGGCTGAGAGGTTTGGTGAGGTTGGGTGAGCAAACGCAGACCCTTTAGAGTAATACTGCGTGGTACCCATCCCATGGGTCCCAAATCTCCAGGTTCAAGGGCATCTTCCTACATCGAAAACATGCATGAGAATCCCAGAAGATGGTACACCGTGTGATCGGGAAAGGTTTCTAACACGCACCTCATTTCTCATCTCCTTGTGCTCGGGTTCGCCATTCCAGCCGCTTTACTAGCAATCTCCCTCCTTGGAGAATCAGCACCTTTAACCTCCTGTTCCGTACAGGTTGCAATTTGTCCTGAGGATGAACGGGAAGAGGGGGAACCAATGAGACACTAGCTCTAGGTGTTGGGACAGGCACAGGTCACTCTATTTTCCCATCAGGAAGAAGAATTAACCACAGGCTCAGCCTGCCGCCCGGGACCAGAATAGGGCCTGAAGCAATCCTGCGCTTTTGCGGCCAGCTCCCAAGAAAGCGAGTTGAAAAATGGAGCTCAGGGGCACTGCAATTCACAAACCTGCAGAGTTATAAATGATAACTCTCGTCCACAAATATATTGACGGAAGACAACAAAGAGGATTTGAAAGCAAGGCAGAATTGCAGGAAACAGATTTCAGGAGGAAGATTCGAATCGCCTTTAAAGCACGGGAAAAGCGGCAAAACCTCGACAATGATGCCCTTGGCCAAAAAGGGCGTATGCGTTTTTTCCTGAATATATTCAGGAAAAAACGCATACGCCCTTTTTGGCCAACCAAGCAACCTGGAAAGGCAAATCAGCGCTACAAAGAAGTCTCGCTTCCCATCGGTCAAAAGGGCCATGCTGAATAAAGTGTCAAAACCAGAAATGCAGGACGGGCCATGGAGAAACGGGAGCCTTGCTACGCTGATGGGCGGGATGTAAATTGCCAACAGCCACTCTGCAGAAGTGTACGGTGTGTCCTGAAACATCGAAAACACTCAGCTTAGAGAGCATAGGGCACTTCCTCTCACGGGCGTATAAATTGGGAAAACTAAAAATCAGCAAGACACAGGCACCCCAAAGTTTAGGGCTGCTCTGTTGACAAGAACCTCCACTTCGTTACACCTTAAATATCCCAGGAAAGAGAAAAATGGATAAAGAAGTTGTGGTCCTTATGTACAATGGAATATCACTCAGCCATGAAATCAACGTCATAAGGCTAGTAGCAACATGATGAGTGGATTTAGGTACGACGATTCTAAGTGAAATAAGTCACACAGAAAAAGACACTTATCATAAGATATCACTTATAGAGGGAATGTAAAAACCGCTACCCTTGAACTGAATTACAAAACAGAACAGAGTCGCACGTTTAGAAAACACACTATGGCTGCTTAACGGGAAAGGTGAGGTGGGGTGATGCATAAAACAAGGGTTTCAAATTAGCTCAGAGACCGTTCCATAAACCCAATATGTAGTAGACACGACCTACTCCTTGCTCAGTGAACTGGACTCAACACCCCCTATTCACCGCCCAAGAATATATCTGACTAGTAAGAATCTTAAAACCTATGTATTGATAGCTCTCTGTAAGTGAGTCAAGTGGGTGTAAAGCGGCATAAACACAGCAGTGAAAAGCAGCTAAACCCCTTTATAAAAATCAATCACTTTTAAAAACCCGTGAAACAAAGACAGTGAAAGATAGAGAAATTCTTACTAAATTCGTTCAGGGGCTGTGATGCCACCTGGATTGACCATATCTAGACCCACAGCTGATTGAGACATAAGGGTGGACACTCTTGGGGCTGAGAGGTTTGGTGAGGTTGGGTGAGCAAACGCAGACCCTTTAGAGTAATACTGCGTGGTACCCATCCCATGGGTCCCAAATCTCCAGGTTCAAGGGCATCTTCCTACTTCGAAAACGTGCATGAGAAACCCAGAAGATGGTACACCGTGTGATCGGGAAAGGTTTCTAAAACGCACCTCATTTCTCATCTCCTTGTGCTCGGGTTCGCCATTCCAGCCGCTTTACTAGCAATCTCCCTCCTTGGAGAATCAGCACCTTTAACCTCCTGTTCCGTACAGGTTGCAATTTGTCCTGAGGATGAACGGGAAGAGGGGGAACCAATTGGACACTAGCTCTAGGTGTGGGGACAGGCACAGGTCACTCTATTTTCCCATCAGGAAGAAGAATTAACCACAGGCTCAGCCTGCCGCCCGGGACCAGAATAGGGCCTGAAGTAATCCTGCGCTTTTGCGGCCAGCTCCCAAGAAAGCGAGTTGAAAAATGGAGCTCAGGGGCACTGCAATTCACAAACCTGCAGAGTTATAAATGATAACTCTCGTCCACAAATATATTGACTGAAGACAACGAAGAGGATTTGAAAGCAAGGCAGAATTGCAGGAAACAGATTTCAGGAGGTAGATTCGAATCGCCCTTAAAGCACGGGAAAAGCGGCAAAACCTCGACAATGATGCCCTTGGCCAAAAAGGGCGTATGCGTTTTTTCCTGAATATATTCAGGGAAAAACGCATACGCCCTTTTTGGCCAACCAAGCAACCTGGAAAGGCAAATCAGCGCTACAAAGAGGTCTCGCTTCCCATCGGTCAAATAGGCCACGCTGAATAAAGTGTCAAACCCAGAAATGCAGGACAGGCCATGGAGAAACGGGAGCCTTGCTACGCTGATGGGCGGGATGTAAATTGCCAACAGCCACTCTGGAGAAGTGTCCGGTGTGTCCTGAAACATCAAAAAAACTCAGCTTAGAGAGCATAGGGCACTTCCAGTCATGGGCGTATAAATTGGGAAAACTAAAAATCAGCAAGACACAGGCACCCCAAAGTTTAGGGCTGCTCTGTTGACAAGAACCTCCACTTCGTTACACCTTAAATATCCCAGGAAAGAGAAAAATGGATAAAGAAGTTGTGGTCCTTATGTACAATGGAATATCACTCAGCCATGAAATCAACGTCATAAGGCTAGTAGCAACATGATGAGTGGATTTAGGTACGACGATTCTAAGTGAAATAAGTCACACAGAAAAAGACACTTATCATAAGATATCACTTATAGAGGGAATGTAAAAACCGCTACCCTTGAACTGAATTACAAAACAGAACAGAGTCGCACGTTTAGAAAACACACTATGGCTGCTTAACGGGAAAGGTGAGGTGGGGTGATGCATAAAACAAGGGTTTCAAATTAGCTCAGATACCGTTCCATAAACCCAATATGTAGTAGACACGACCTACTCCTTGCTCAGTGAACTGGACTCAACACCCCCTATTCACCGCCCAAGAATATATCTGACTAGTAAGAATCTTAAAACCTATGTATTGATATCTCTCTGTAAGTGAGTCAAGTGGGTGTAAAGCGGCATAAACACAGCAGTGAAAAGCAGCTAAACCCCTTTATAAAAATCAATCACTTTTAAAAACCCGTGAAACAAAGACAGTGAAAGATAGAGAAATTCTTACTAAATTCGTTCAGGGGCTGTGATGCCACCTGGATTGACCATATCTAGACCCACAGCTGATTGAGACATAAGGGTGGACACTCTTGGGGCTGAGAGGTTTGGTGAGGTTGGGTGAGCAAACGCAGACCCTTTAGAGTAATACTGCGTGGTACCCATCCCATGGGTCCCAAATCTCCAGGTTCAAGGGCATCTTCCTACTTCGAAAACGTGCATGAGAAACCCAGAAGATGGTACACCGTGTGATCGGGAAAGGTTTCTAAAACGCACCTCATTTCTCATCTCCTTGTGCTCGGGTTCGCCATTCCAGCCGCTTTACTAGCAATCTCCCTCCTTGGAGAATCAGCACCTTTAACCTCCTGTTCCGTACAGGTTGCAATTTGTCCTGAGGATGAACGGGAAGAGGGGGAACCAATGAGACACTAGCTCTAGGTGTGGGGACAGGCACAGGTCACTCTATTTTCCCATCAGGAAGAAGAATTAACCACAGGCTCAGCCTGCCGCCCGGGACCAGAATAGGGCCTGAAGCAATCCTGCGCTTTTGCGGCCAGCTCCCAAGAAAGCGAGTTGAAAAATGGAGCTCAGGGGCACTGCAATTCACAAACCTGCAGAGTTATAAATGATAACTCTCGTCCACAAATATATTGACGGAAGACAACGAAGAGGATTTGAAAGCAAGGCAGAATTGCAGGAAACAGATTTCAGGAGGTAGATTCGAATCGCCTTTAAAGCACGGGAAAAGCGGCAAAACCTCGACAATGATGCCCTTGGCCAAAAAGGGCGTATGCGTTTTTTCCTGAATATATTCAGGAAAAAACGCATACGCCCTTTTTGGCCAACCGAGCAACCTGGAAAGGCAAATCAGCGCTACAAAGAAGTCTCGCTTCCCATCGGTCAAATAGGCCACGCTGAATAAAGTGTCAAACCCAGAAATGCAGGACAGGCCATGGAGAAACGGGAGCCTTGCTACGCTGATGGGCGGGATGTAAATTGCCAACAGCCACTCTGGAGAGGTGTCCGGTGTGTCCTGAAACATCGAAAAAACTCAGCTTAGAGAGCATAGGGCACTTCCAGTCATGGGCGTATAAATTGGGAAAACTAAAAATCAGCAAGACACAGGCACCCCAAAGTTTAGGGCTGCTCTGTTGACAAGAACCTCCACTTCGTTACACCTTAAATATCCCAGGAAAGAGAAAAATGGATAAAGAAGTTGTGGTCCTTATGTACAATGGAATATCACTCAGCCATGAAATCAACGTCATAAGGCTAGTAGCAACATGATGAGTGGATTTAGGTACGACGATTCTAAGTGAAATAAGTCACACAGAAAAAGACACTTATCATAAGATATCACTTATAGAGGGAATGTAAAAACCGCTACCCTTGAACTGAATTACAAAACAGAACAGAGTCGCACGTTTAGAAAACACACTATGGCTGCTTAACGAGAAAGGTGAGGTGGGGTGATGCATAAAACAAGGGTTTCAAATTAGCTCAGATACCGTTCCATAAACCCAATATGTAGTAGACACGACCTACTCCTTGCTCAGTGAACTGGACTCAACACCCCCTATTCACCGCCCAAGAATATATCTGACTAGTAAGAATCTTAAAACCTATGTATTGATACCTCTCTGTAAGTGAGTCAAGTGGGTGTAAAGCGGCATAAACACAGCAGTGAAAAGCAGCTAAACCCCTTTATAAAAATCAATCACTTTTAAAAACCCGTGAAACAAAGACAGTGAAAGATAGAGAAATTCTTACTAAATACGTTCAGGGGCTGTGATGCCACCTGGATTGACCATATCTAGACCCACAGCTGATTGAGACATAAGGGTGGACACTCTTGGGGCTGAGAGGTTTGGTGAGGTTGGGTGAGCAAACGCAGACCCTTTAGAGTAATACTGCGTGGTACCCATCCCATGGGTCCCAAATCTCCAGGTTCAAGGGCATCTTCCTACATCGAAAACGTGCATGAGAAACCCAGAAGATGGTACACCGTGTGATCGGGAAAGGTTTCTAAAACGCACCTCATTTCTCATCTCCTTGTGCTCGGGTTCGCCATTCCAGCCGCTTTACTAGCAATCTCCCTCCTTGGAGAATCAGCACCTTTAACCTCCTGTTCCGTACAGGTTGCAATTTGTCCTGAGGATGAACGGGAAGAGGGGGAACCAATGAGACACTAGCTCTAGGTGTGGGGACAGGCACAGGTCACTCTATTTTCCCATCAGGAAGAAGAATTAACCACAGGCTCAGCCTGCCGCCCGGGACCAGAATAGGGCCTGAAGCAATCCTGCGCTTTTGCGGCCAGCTCCCAAGAAAGCGAGTTGAAAAATGGAGCTCAGGGGCACTGCAATTCACAAACCTGCAGAGTTATAAATGATAACTCTCGTCCACAAATATATTGACAGAAGACAACGAAGAGGATTTGAAAGCAAGGCAGAATTGCAGGAAACAGATTTCAGGAGGTAGATTCGAATCGCCTTTAAAGCACGGGAAAAGCGGCAAAACCTCGACAATGATGCCCTTGGCCAAAAAGGGCGTATGCGTTTTTTCCTGAATATATTCAGGAAAAAACGCATACGCCCTTTTTGGCCAACCGAGCAACCTGGAAAGGCAAATCAGCGCTACAAAGAAGTCTCGCTTCCCATCGGTCAAATAGGCCACGCTGAATAAAGTGTCAAACCCAGAAATGCAGGACAGGCCATGGAGAAACGGGAGCCTTGCTACGCTGATGGGCGGGATGTAAATTGCCAACAGCCACTCTGCAGAAGTGTACGGTGTGTCCTGAAACATCGAAAACACTCAGCTTAGAGAGCATAGGGCACTTCCACTCACGGGCGTATAAATTGGGAAAACTAAAAATCAGCAAGGCACAGGCACCCCAAAGTTTAGGGCTGCTCTGTTGACAAGAACCTCTACTTCGTTACACCTTAAATATCCCAGGAAAGAGAAAAATGGATAAAGAAGTTGTGGTCCTTTTGTACAATGGAATATCACTCAGCCATGAAATCAACGTCATAAGGCTAGTAGCAGCATGATGAGTGGATTTAGGTACGACGATTCTAAGTGAAATAAGTCACACAGAAAAAGACACTTATCATAAGATATCACTTATAGAGGGAATGTAAAAATCGCTACCCTTGAACTGAATTACAAAACAGAACAGAGTCACACGTTTAGAAAACACACTATGGCTGCTTAACGGGAAAGGTGAGGTGGGGTGATGCATAAAACAAGGGTTTCAAATTAGCTCAGAGACCGTTCCATAAACCCAATATGTAATAGACAAGACCTACTCCTTGCTCAGTGATCTGGACTCAAAACCCCCTATTCACCGCCCAAGAATATATCTGACTAGTAAGAATCTTAAAACCTATGTATTGATATCTCTCTGTATGTGAGTCAAGTGGGTGTAAAGTGGCATAAACACAGCAGTAAAAAACAGCTAAACCCCTTTATAAAAATCAATTACTTTTAAAAACCCGTGAAACAAAGACAGTGAAAGAGAGAGAAATTCTTACAAAATTCGTTCAAGGGCTGTGATGCCACCTGGATTGACCATATCTAGACCCACAGCTGATTGAGGCATAAGGGTGGACACTCTTGGGGCTGAGAGGTTTGGTGAGGTTGGGTGAGCAAACGCAGACCCTTTAGAGTAATACTGCGTGGTACCCATCCCATGGGTCCCAAATCTCCAGGTTCAAGGGCATCTTCCTACATCGAAAACGTGCATGAGAAACCCAGAAGATGGTACACCGTGTGATCGGGAAAGGTTTCTAAAACGCACCTCATTTCTCATCTCCTTGTGCTCGGGTTCGCCATTCCAGCCGCTTTACTAGCAATCTCCCTCCTTGGAGAATCAGCACCTTTAACCTCCTGTTCCGTACAGGTTGCAATTTGTCCTGAGGATGAACGGGAAGAGGGGGAACCAATGAGACACTAGCTCTAGGTGTGGGGACAGGCACAGGTCACTCTATTTTCCCATCAGGAAGAAGAATTAACCACAGGCTCAGCCTGCCGCCCGGGACCAGAATAGGGCCTGAAGCAATCCTGCGCTTTTGCGGCCAGCTCCCAAGAAAGCGAGTTGAAAAATGGAGCTCAGGGGCACTGCAATTCACAAACCTGCAGAGTTATAAATGATAACTCTCGTCCACAAATATATTGACAGAAGACAACGAAGAGGATTAGAAAGCAAGGCAGAATTGCAGGAAACAGATTTCAGGAGGTAGATTCGAATCGCCTTTAAAGCACGGGAAAAGCGGCAAAACCTCGACAATGATGCCCTTGGCCAAAAAGGGCGTATGCGTTTTTTCCTGAATATATTCAGGAAAAAACGCATACGCCCTTTTTGGCCAACCGAGCAACCTGGAAAGGCAAATCAGCGCTACAAAGAAGTCTCGCTTCCCATCGGTCAAATAGGCCACGCTGAATAAAGTGTCAAACCCAGAAATGCAGGACAGGCCATGGAGAAACGGGAGCCTTGCTACGCTGATGGGCGGGATGTAAATTGCCAACAGCCACTCTGCAGAAGTGTACGGTGTGTCCTGAAACATCGAAAACACTCAGCGTAGAGAGCATAGGGCACTTCCACTCACGGGCGTATAAATTGGGAAAACTAAAAATCAGCAAGGCACAGGCACCCCAAAGTTTAGGGCTGCTCTGTTGACAAGAACCTCTACTTCGTTACACCTTAAATATCCCAGGAAAGAGAAAAATGGATAAAGAAGTTGTGGTCCTTTTGTACAATGGAATATCACTCAGCCATGAAATCAACGTCATAAGGCTAGTAGCAGCATGATGAGTGGATTTAGGTACGACGATTCTAAGTGAAATAAGTCACACAGAAAAAGACACTTATCATAAGATATCACTTATAGAGGGAATGTAAAAATCGCTACCCTTGAACTGAATTACAAAACAGAACAGAGTCACACGTTTAGAAAACACACTATGGCTGCTTAACGGGAAAGGTGAGGTGGGGTGATGCATAAAACAAGGGTTTCAAATTAGCTCAGAGACCGTTCCATAAACCCAATATGTAATAGACAAGACCTACTCCTTGCTCAGTGATCTGGACTCAAAACCCCCTATTCACCGCCCAAGAATATATCTGACTAGTAAGAATCTTAAAACCTATGTATTGATATCTCTCTGTATGTGAGTCAAGTGGGTGTAAAGTGGCATAAACACAGCAGTAAAAAACAGCTAAACCCCTTTATAAAAATCAATTACTTTTAAAAACCCGTGAAACAAAGACAGTGAAAGAGAGAGAAATTCTTACAAAATTCGTTCAAGGGCTGTGATGCCACCTGGATTGACCATATCTAGACCCACAGCTGATTGAGGCATAAGGGTGGACACTCTTGGGGCTGAGAGGTTTGGTGAGGTTGGGTGAGCAAACGCAGACCCTTTAGAGTAATACTGCGTGGTACCCATCCCATGGGTCCCAAATCTCCAGGTTCAAGGGCATCTTCCTACATCGAAAACATGCATGAGAATCCCAGAAGATGGGACACCGTGTGATCGGGAAAGGTTTCTAAAACGCACCTCATTTCTCATCTCCTTGTGCTCGGGTTCGCCATTCCAGCCGCTTTACTAGCAATCACCCTCCTTGGAGAATCAGCACCTTTAACCTCCTGTTCCGTACAGGTTGCAATTTGTCCTGAGGATGAACGGGAAGAGGGGGAACCAATGAGACACTAGCTTTAGGTGTTGGGACAGGCACAGGTCACTCTATTTTCCCATCAGGAAGAAGAATTAACCACAGGCTCAGCCTGCCGCCCGGGACCAGAATAGGGCCTGAAGCAATCCTGCGCTTTTGCGGCCAGCTCCCAAGAAAGCGAGTTGAAAAATGGAGCTCAGGGGAACTGCAATTCACAAACCTGCAGAGTTATAAATGATAACTCTCGTCCACAAATATATTGACGGAAGACAACAAAGAGGATTTGAAAGCAAGGCAGAATTGCAGGAAACAGATTTCAGGAGGAAGATTCGAATCGCCTTTAAAGCACGGGAAAAGCGGCAAAACCTCGACAATGATGCCCTTGGCCAAAAAGGGCGTATGCGTTTTTTCCTGAATATATTCAGGAAAAAACGCATACGCCCTTTTTGGCCAACCAAGCAACCTGGAAAGGCAAATCAGCGCTACAAAGAAGTCTCGCTTCCCATCGGTCAAAAGGGCCATGCTGAATAAAGTGTCAAAACCAGAAATGCAGGACAGGCCATGGAGAAACGGGAGCCTTGCTACGCTGATGGGCGGGATGTAAATTGCCAACAGCCACTCTGCAGAAGTGTACGGTGTGTCCTGAAACATCGAAAACACTCAGCTTAGAGAGCATAGGGCACTTCCTCTCACGGGCGTATAAATTGGGAAAACTAAAAATCAGCAAGGCACAGGCACCCCAAAGTTTAGGGCTGCTCTGTTGACAAGAACCTCCACTTCGTTACACCTTAAATATCCCAGGAAAGAGAAAAATGGATAAAGAAGTTGTGGTCCTTTTGTACAATGGAATATCACTCAGCCATGAAATCAACGTCATAAGGCTAGTAGCAGCATGATGAGTGGATTTAGGTACGACGATTCTAAGTGAAATAAGCCACACAGAAAACGACACTTATCATAAGATATCACTTATAGAGGGAATGTAAAACCGCTACCCTTGAACTGAATTACAAAACAGAACAGAGTCACACGTTTAGAAAACACACTATGGCTGCTTAACGGGAAAGGTGAGGTGGGGTGATGCATAAAACAAGGGTTTCAAATTAGCTCAGAGACCGTTCCATAAACCCAATATGTAATAGACAAGACCTACTCCTTGCTCAGTGATCTGGACTCAAAACCCCCTATTCACCGCCCAAGAATATATCTGACTAGTAAGAATCTTAAAACCTATGTATTGATATCTCTCTGTATGTGAGTCAAGTGGGTGTAAAGCGGCATAAACACAGCAGTAAAAAACAGCTAAACCCCTTTATAAAAATCAATTACTTTTAAAAACCCGTGAAACAAAGACAGTGAAAGAGAGAGAAATTCTTACAAAATTCGTTCAAGGGCTGTGATGCCACCTGGATTGACCATATCTAGACCCACAGCTGATTGAGGCATAAGGGTGGACACTCTTGGGGCTGAGAGGTTTGGTGAGGTTGGGTGAGCAAACGCAGACCCTTTAGAGTAATACTGCGTGGTACCCATCCCATGGGTCCCAAATCTCCAGGTTCAAGGGCATCTTCCTACATCGAAAACATGCATGAGAATCCCAGAAGATGTTACACCGTGTGATCGGGAAAGGTTTCTAAAACGCACCTCATTTCTCATCTCCTTGTGCTCGGGTTCGCCATTCCAGCCGCTTTACTAGCAATCTCCCTCCTTGGAGAATCAGCACCTTTAACCTCCTGTTCCGTACAGGTTGCAATTTGTCCTGAGGATGAACGGGAAGAGGGGGAACCAATGAGACACTAGCTCTAGGTGTGGGGACAGGCACAGGTCACTCTATTTTCCCATCAGGAAGAAGAATTAACCACAGGCTCAGCCTGCCGCCCGGGACCAGAATAGGGCCTGAAGCAATCCTGCGCTTTTGCAGCCAGCTCCCAAGAAAGCGAGTTGAAAAATGGAGCTCAGGGGCACTGCAATTCACAGACCTGCAGAGTTATAAATGATAACTCTCGTCCTCAAATATATTGAGGGTAGGCAACGAAGAGGATTTGAAAGCAAGGCAGAATTGCAGGAAACAGATTTCAGGAGGTAGATTCGAATCGCCTTTAAAGCACGGGAAAAGCGGCAAAACCTCGACAATGATGCCCTTGGCCAAAAAGGGCGTATGCGTTTTTTCCTGAATATATTCAGGAAAAAACGCATACGCCCTTTTTGGCCAACCAAGCAACCTGGAAAGGCAAATCAGCGCTACAAAGAAGTCTCGCTTCCCATCGGTCAAATAGGCCACGCTGAATAAAGTGTCAAACCCAGAAATGCAGGACAGGCCATGGAGAAACGGGAGCCTTGCTACGCTGATGGGCGGGATGTAAATTGCCAACAGCCACTCTGCAGAAGTGTACGGTGTGTCCTGAAACATCGAAAAGACTCAGCTTAGAGAGCATAGGGCACTTCCTCTCACGGGCGTATAAATTGGGAAAACTAAAAATCAGCAAGGCACAGGCACCCCAAAGTTTAGGGCTGCTCTGTTGACAAGAACCTCCACTTCGTTACACCTTAAATATCCCAGGAAAGAGAAAAATGGATAAAGAAGTTGTGGTCCTTTTGTACAATGGAATATCACTCAGCCATGAAATCAACGTCATAAGGCTAGTAGCAGCATGATGAGTGGATTTAGGTACGACGATTCTAAGTGAAATAAGCCACACAGAAAACGACACTTATCATAAGATATCACTTATAGAGGGAATGTAAAACCGCTACCCTTGAACTGAATTACAAAACAGAACAGAGTCACACGTTTAGAAAACACACTATGGCTGCTTAACGGGAAAGGTGAGGTGGGGTGATGCATAAAACAAGGGTTTCAAATTAGCTCAGAGACCGTTCCATAAACCCAATATGTAATAGACAAGACCTACTCCTTGCTCAGTGATCTGGACTCAAAACCCCCTATTCAGCGCCCAAGAATATATCTGACTAGTAAGAATCTTAAAACCTATGTATTGATATCTCTCTGTATGTGAGTCAAGTGGGTGTAAAGCGGCATAAACACAGCAGTAAAAAACAGCTAAACCCCTTTATAAAAATCAATTACTTTTAAAAACCCGTGAAACAAAGACAGTGAAAGAGAGAGAAATTCTTACAAAATTCGTTCAAGGGCTGTGATGCCACCTGGATTGACCATATCTAGACCCACAGCTGATTGAGGCATAAGGGTGGACACTCTTGGGGCTGAGAGGTTTGGTGAGGTTGGGTGAGCAAACGCAGACCCTTTAGAGTAATACTGCGTGGTACCCATCCCATGGGTCCCAAATCTCCAGGTTCAAGGGCATCTTCCTACATCGAAAACATGCATGAGAATCCCAGAAGATGGTACACCGTGTGATCGGGAAAGGTTTCTAACACGCACCTCATTTCTCATCTCCTTGTGCTCGGGTTCGCCATTCCAGCCGCTTTACTAGCAATCTCCCTCCTTGGAGAATCAGCACCTTTAACCTCCTGTTCCGTACAGGTTGCAATTTGTCCTGAGGATGAACGGGAAGAGGGGGAACCAATGAGACACTAGCTCTAGGTGTGGGGACAGGCACAGGTCACTCTATTTTCCCATCAGGAAGAAGAATTAACCACAGGCTCAGCCTGCCGCCCGGGACCAGAATAGGGCCTGAAGCAATCCTGCGCTTTTGCGGCCAGCTCCCAAGAAAGCGAGTTGAAAAATGGAGCTCAGGGGAACTGCAATTCACAAACCTGCAGAGTTATAAATGATAACTCTCGTCCACAAATATATTGACGGAAGACAACAAAGAGGATTTGAAAGCAAGGCAGAATTGCAGGAAACAGATTTCAGGAGGAAGATTCGAATCGCCTTTAAAGCACGGGAAAAGCGGCAAAACCTCGACAATGATGCCCTTGGCCAAAAAGGGCGTATGCGTTTTTTCCTGAATATATTCAGGAAAAAACTCATACGCCCTTTTTGGCCAACCAAGCAACCTGGAAAGGCAAATCAGCGCTACAAAGAAGTCTCGCTTCCCATCGGTCAAAAGGGCCATGCTGAATAAAGTGTCAAAACCAGAAATGCAGGACAGGCCATGGAGAAACGGGAGCCTTGCTACGCTGATGGGCGGGATGTAAATTGCCAACAGCCACTCTGCAGAAGTGTACGGTGTGTCCTGAAACATCGAAAACACTCAGCTTAGAGAGCATAGGGCACTTCCACTCACGGGCGTATAAATTGGGAAAACTAAAAATCAGCAAGGCACAGGCACCCCAAAGTTTAGGGCTGCTCTGTTGACAAGAACCTCCACTTCGTTACACCTTAAATATCCCAGGAAAGAGAAAAATGGATAAAGAAGTTGTGGTCCTTTTGTACAATGGAATATCACTCAGCCATGAAATCAACGTCATAAGGCTAGTAGCAGCATGATGAGTGGATTTAGGTACGACGATTCTAAGTGAAATAAGTCACACAGAAAAAGACACTTATCATAAGATATCACTTATAGAGGGAATGTAAAAATCGCTACCCTTGCACTGAATTACAAAACAGAACAGAGTCACACGTTTAGAAAACACACTATGGCTGCTTAACGGGAAAGGTGAGGTGGGGTGATGCATAAAACAAGGGTTTCAAATTAGCTCAGAGACCGTTCCATAAACCCAATATGTAATAGACAAGACCTACTCCTTGCTCAGTGATCTGGACTCAACACCCCCTATTCACCGCCCAAGAATATATCTGACTAGTAAGAATCTTAAAACCTATGTATTGATATCTCTCTGTATGTGAGTCAAGTGGGTGTAAAGCGGCATAAACACAGCAGTAAAAAACAGCTAAACCCCTTTATAAAAATCAATTACTTTTAAAATCCCGTGAAACAAAGACAGTGAAAGAGAGAGAAATTCTTACAAAATTCGTTCAAGGGCTGTGATGCCACCTGGATTGACCATATCTAGACCCACAGCTGATTGAGGCATAAGGGTGGACACTCTTGGGGCTGAGAGGTTTGGTGAGGTTGGGTGAGCAAACGCAGACCCTTTAGAGTAATACTGCGTGGTACCCATCCCATGGGTCCCAAATCTCCAGGTTCAAGGGCATCTTCCTACATCGAAAACATGCATGAGAATCCCAGAAGATGGTACACCGTGTGATCGGGAAAGGTTTCTAACACGCACCTCATTTCTCATCTCCTTGTGCTCGGGTTCGCCATTCCAGCCGCTTTACTAGCAATCTCCCTCCTTGGAGAATCAGCACCTTTAACCTCCTGTTCCGTACAGGTTGCAATTTGTCCTGAGGATGAACGGGAAGAGGGGGAACCAATGAGACACTAGCTCTAGGTGTTGGGACAGGCACAGGTCACTCTATTTTCCCATCAGGAAGAAGAATTAACCACAGGCTCAGCCTGCCGCCCGGGACCAGAATAGGGCCTGAAGCAATCCTGCGCTTTTGCGGCCAGCTCCCAAGAAAGCGAGTTGAAAAATGGAGCTCAGGGGAACTGCAATTCACAAACCTGCAGAGTTATAAATGATAACTCTCGTCCACAAATATATTGACGGAAGACAACAAAGAGGATTTGAAAGCAAGGCAGAATTGCAGGAAACAGATTTCAGGAGGAAGATTCGAATCGCCTTTAAAGCACGGGAAAAGCGGCAAAACCTCGACAATGATGCCCTTGGCCAAAAAGGGCGTATGCGTTTTTTCCTGAATATATTCAGGAAAAAACGCATACGCCCTTTTTGGCCAACCAAGCAACCTGGAAAGGCAAATCAGCGCTACAAAGAAGTCTCGCTTCCCATCGGTCAAAAGGGCCATGCTGAATAAAGTGTCAAAACCAGAAATGCAGGACGGGCCATGGAGAAACGGGAGCCTTGCTACGCTGATGGGCGGGATGTAAATTGCCAACAGCCACTCTGCAGAAGTGTACGGTGTGTCCTGAAACATCGAAAACACTCAGCTTAGAGAGCATAGGGCACTTCCTCTCACGGGCGTATAAATTGGGAAAACTAAAAATCAGCAAGGCACAGGCACCCCAAAGTTTAGGGCTGCTCTGTTGACAAGAACCTCCACTTCGTTACACCTTAAATATCCCAGGAAAGAGAAAAATGGATAAAGAAGTTGTGGTCCTTTTGTACAATGGAATATCACTCAGCCATGAAATCAACGTCATAAGGCTAGTAGCAGCATGATGAGTGGATTTAGGTACGACGATTCTAAGTGAAATAAGTCACACAGAAAACGACACTTATCATAAGATATCACTTATAGAGGGAATGTAAAACCGCTACCCTTGAACTGAATTACAAAACAGAACAGAGTCACACGTTTAGAAAACACACTATGGCTGCTTAACGGGAAAGGTGAGGTGGGGTGATGCATAAAACAAGGGTTTCAAATTAGCTCAGAGACCGTTCCATAAACCCCATATGTAATAGACAAGACCTACTCCTTGCTCAGTGATCTGGACTCAAAACCCCCTATTCACCGCCCAAGAATATATCTGACTAGTAAGAATCTTAAAACCTATGTATTGATATCTCTCTGTATGTGAGTCAAGTGGGTGTAAAGCGGCATAAACACAGCAGTAAAAAACAGCTAAACCCCTTTATAAAAATCAATTACTTTTAAAAACCCGTGAAACAAAGACAGTGAAAGAGAGAGAAATTCTTACAAAATTCGTTCAAGGGCTGTGATGCCACCTGGATTGACCATATCTAGACCCACAGCTGATTGAGGCATAAGGGTGGACACTCTTGGGGCTGAGAGGTTTGGTGAGGTTGGGTGAGCAAACGCAGACCCTTTAGAGTAATACTGCGTGGTACCCATCCCATGGGTCCCAAATCTCCAGGTTCAAGGGCATCTTCCTACATCGAAAACATGCATGAGAATCCCAGAAGATGGTACACCGTGTGATCGGGAAAGGTTTCTAACACGCACCTCATTTCTCATCTCCTTGTGCTCGGGTTCGCCATTCCAGCCGCTTTACTAGCAATCTCCCTCCTTGGAGAATCAGCACCTTTAACCTCCTGTTCCGTACAGGTTGCAATTTGTCCTGAGGATGAACGGGAAGAGGGGGAACCAATGAGAAACTAGCTCTAGGTGTGGGGACAGACACAGGTCACTCTATTTTCCCATCAGGAAGAAGAATTAACCACAGGCTCAGCCTGCCGCCCGGGACCAGAATAGGGCCTGAAGCAATCCTGCGCTTTTGCGGCCAGCTCCCAAGAAAGCGAGTTGAAAAATGGAGCTCAGGGGAACTGCAATTCACAAACCTGCAGAGTTATAAATGATAACTCTCGTCCACAAATATATTGACGGAAGACAACAAAGAGGATTTGAAAGCAAGGCAGAATTGCAGGAAACAGATTTCAGGAGGAAGATTCGAATCGCCTTTAAAGCACGGGAAAAGCGGCAAAACCTCGACAATGATGCCCTTGGCCAAAAAGGGCGTATGCGTTTTTTCCTGAATATATTCAGGAAAAAACTCATACGCCCTTTTTGGCCAACCAAGCAACCTGGAAAGGCAAATCAGCGCTACAAAGAAGTCTCGCTTCCCATCGGTCAAAAGGGCCATGCTGAATAAAGTGTCAAAACCAGAAATGCAGGACAGGCCATGGAGAAACGGGAGCCTTGCTACGCTGATGGGCGGGATGTAAATTGCCAACAGCCACTCTGCAGAAGTGTACGGTGTGTCCTGAAACATCGAAAACACTCAGCTTAGAGAGCATAGGGCACTTCCACTCACGGGCGTATAAATTGGGAAAACTAAAAATCAGCAAGGCACAGGCACCCCAAAGTTTAGGGCTGCTCTGTTGACAAGAACCTCCACTTCGTTACACCTTAAATATCCCAGGAAAGAGAAAAATGGATAAAGAAGTTGTGGTCCTTTTGTACAATGGAATATCACTCAGCCATGAAATCAACGTCATAAGGCTAGTAGCAGCATGATGAGTGGATTTAGGTACGACGATTCTAAGTGAAATAAGTCACACAGAAAAAGACACTTATCATAAGATATCACTTATAGAGGGAATGTAAAAATCGCTACCCTTGAACTGAATTACAAAACAGAACAGAGTCACACGTTTAGAAAACACACTATGGCTGCTTAACGGGAAAGGTGAGGTGGGGTGATGCATAAAACAAGGGTTTCAAATTAGCTCAGAGACCGTTCCATAAACCCAATATGTAATAGACAAGACCTACTCCTTGCTCAGTGATCTGGACTCAACACCCCCTATTCACCGCCCAAGAATATATCTGACTAGTAAGAATCTTAAAACCTATGTATTGATATCTCTCTGTATGTGAGTCAAGTGGGTGTAAAGCGGCATAAACACAGCAGTAAAAAACAGCTAAACCCCTTTATAAAAATCAATTACTTTTAAAAACCCGTGAAACAAAGACAGTGAAAGAGAGAGAAATTCTAACAAAATTCGTTCAAGGGCTGTGATGCCACCTGGATTGACCATATCTAGACCCACAGCTGATTGAGGCATAAGGGTGGACACTCTTGGGGCTGAGAGGTTTGGTGAGGTTGGGTGAGCAAACGCAGACCCTTTAGAGTAATACTGCGTGGTACCCATCCCATGGGTCCCAAATCTCCAGGTTCAAGGGCATCTTCCTACATCGAAAACATGCATGAGAATCCCAGAAGATGGTACACCGTGTGATCGGGAAAGGTTTCTAACACGCACCTCATTTCTCATCTCCTTGTGCTCGGGTTCGCCATTCCAGCCGCTTTACTAGCAATCTCCCTCCTTGGAGAATCAGCACCTTTAACCTCCTGTTCCGTACAGGTTGCAATTTGTCCTGAGGATGAACGGGAAGAGGGGGAACCAATGAGACACTAGCTCTAGGTGTTGGGACAGGCACAGGTCACTCTATTTTCCCATCAGGAAGAAGAATTAACCACAGGCTCAGCCTGCCGCCCGGGACCAGAATAGGGCCTGAAGCAATCCTGCGCTTTTGCGGCCAGCTCCCAAGAAAGCGAGTTGAAAAATGGAGCTCAGGGGCACTGCAATTCACAAACCTGCAGAGTTATAAATGATAACTCTCGTCCACAAATATATTGACGGAAGACAACAAAGAGGATTTGAAAGCAAGGCAGAATTGCAGGAAACAGATTTCAGGAGGAAGATTCGAATCGCCTTTAAAGCACGGGAAAAGCGGCAAAACCTCGACAATGATGCCCTTGGCCAAAAAGGGCGTATGCGTTTTTTCCTGAATATATTCAGGAAAAAACGCATACGCCCTTTTTGGCCAACCAAGCAACCTGGAAAGGCAAATCAGCGCTACAAAGAAGTCTCGCTTCCCATCGGTCAAAAGGGCCATGCTGAATAAAGTGTCAAAACCAGAAATGCAGGACGGGCCATGGAGAAACGGGAGCCTTGCTACGCTGATGGGCGGGATGTAAATTGCCAACAGCCACTCTGCAGAAGTGTACGGTGTGTCCTGAAACATCGAAAACACTCAGCTTAGAGAGCATAGGGCACTTCCTCTCACGGGCGTATAAATTGGGAAAACTAAAAATCAGCAAGGCACAGGCACCCCAAAGTTTAGGGCTGCTCTGTTGACAAGAACCTCCACTTCGTTACACCTTAAATATCCCAGGAAAGAGAAAAATGGATAAAGAAGTTGTGGTCCTTTTGTACAATGGAATATCACTCAGCCATGAAATCAACGTCATAAGGCTAGTAGCAGCATGATGAGTGGATTTAGGTACGACGATTCTAAGTGAAATAAGTCACACAGAAAACGACACTTATCATAAGATATCACTTATAGAGGGAATGTAAAACCGCTACCCTTGAACTGAATTACAAAACAGAACAGAGTCACACGTTTAGAAAACACACTATGGCTGCTTAACGGGAAAGGTGAGGTGGGGTGATGCATAAAACAAGGGTTTCAAATTAGCTCAGAGACCGTTCCATAAACCCAATATGTAATAGACAAGACCTACTCCTTGCTCAGTGATCTGGACTCAAAACCCCCTATTCACCGCCCAAGAATATATCTGACTAGTAAGAATCTTAAAACCTATGTATTGATATCTCTCTGTATGTGAGTCAAGTGGGTGTAAAGCGGCATAAACACAGCAGTAAAAAACAGCTAAACCCCTTTATAAAAATCAATTACTTTTAAAAACCCGTGAAACAAAGACAGTGAAAGAGAGAGAAATTCTTACAAAATTCGTTCAAGGGCTGTGATGCCACCTGGATTGACCATATCTAGACCCACAGCTGATTGAGGCATAAGGGTGGACACTCTTGGGGCTGAGAGGTTTGGTGAGGTTGGGTGAGCAAACGCAGACCCTTTAGAGTAATACTGCGTGGTACCCATCCCATGGGTCCCAAATCTCCAGGTTCAAGGGCATCTTCCTACATCGAAAACATGCATGAGAATCCCAGAAGATGGTACACCGTGTGATCGGGAAAGGTTTCTAACACGCACCTCATTTCTCATCTCCTTGTGCTCGGGTTCGCCATTCCAGCCGCTTTACTAGCAATCTCCCTCCTTGGAGAATCAGCACCTTTAACCTCCTGTTCCGTACAGGTTGCAATTTGTCCTGAGGATGAACGGGAAGAGGGGGAACCAATGAGACACTAGCTCTAGGTGTGGGGACAGACACAGGTCACTCTATTTTCCCATCAGGAAGAAGAATTAACCACAGGCTCAGCCTGCCGCCCGGGACCAGAATAGGGCCTGAAGCAATCCTGCGCTTTTGCGGCCAGCTCCCAAGAAAGCGAGTTGAAAAATGGAGCTCAGGGGAACTGCAATTCACAAACCTGCAGAGTTATAAATGATAACTCTCGTCCACAAATATATTGACGGAAGACAACAAAGAGGATTTGAAAGCAAGGCAGAATTGCAGGAAACAGATTTCAGGAGGAAGATTCGAATCGCCTTTAAAGCACGGGAAAAGCGGCAAAACCTCGACAATGATGCCCTTGGCCAAAAAGGGCGTATGCGTTTTTTCCTGAATATATTCAGGAAAAAACGCATACGCCCTTTTTGGCCAACCAAGCAACCTGGAAAGGCAAATCAGCGCTACAAAGAAGTCTCGCTTCCCATCGGTCAAAAGGGCCATGCTGAATAAAGTGTCAAAACCAGAAATGCAGGACAGGCCATGGAGAAACGGGAGCCTTGCTACGCTGATGGGCGGGATGTAAATTGCCAACAGCCACTCTGCAGAAGTGTACGGTGTGTCCTGAAACATCGAAAACACTCAGCTTAGAGAGCATAGGGCACTTCCACTCACGGGCGTATAAATTGGGAAAACTAAAAATCAGCAAGGCACAGGCACCCCAAAGTTTAGGGTTGCTCTGTTGACAAGAACCTCCACTTCGTTACACCTTAAATATCCCAGGAAAGAGAAAAATGGATAAAGAAGTTGTGGTCCTTTTGTACAATGGAATATCACTCAGCCATGAAATCAACGTCATAAGGCTAGTAGCAGCATGATGAGTGGATTTAGGTACGACGATTCTAAGTGAAATAAGTCACACAGAAAAAGACACTTATCATAAGATATCACTTATAGAGGGAATGTAAAAATCGCTACCCTTGAACTGAATTACAAAACAGAACAGAGTCACACGTTTAGAAAACACACTATGGCTGCTTAACGGGAAAGGTGAGGTGGGGTGATGCATAAAACAAGGGTTTCAAATTAGCTCAGAGACCGTTCCATAAACCCAATATGTAATAGACAAGACCTACTCCTTGCTCAGTGATCTGGACTCAACACCCCCTATTCACCGCCCAAGAATATATCTGACTAGTAAGAATCTTAAAACCTATGTATTGATATCTCTCTGTATGTGAGTCAAGTGGGTGTAAAGCGGCATAAACACAGCAGTAAAAAACAGCTAAACCCCTTTATAAAAATCAATTACTTTTAAAAACCCGTGAAACAAAGACAGTGAAAGAGAGAGAAATTCTTACAAAATTCGTTCAAGGGCTGTGATGCCACCTGGATTGACCATATCTAGACCCACAGCTGATTGAGGCATAAGGGTGGACACTCTTGGGGCTGAGAGGTTTGGTGAGGTTGGGTGAGCAAACGCAGACCCTTTAGAGTAATACTGCGTGGTACCCATCCCATGGGTCCCAAATCTCCAGGTTCAAGGGCATCTTCCTACATCGAAAACATGCATGAGAATCCCAGAAGATGGTACACCGTGTGATCGGGAAAGGTTTCTAACACGCACCTCATTTCTCATCTCCTTGTGCTCGGGTTCGCCATTCCAGCCGCTTTACTAGCAATCTCCCTCCTTGGAGAATCAGCACCTTTAACCTCCTGTTCCGTACAGGTTGCAATTTGTCCTGAGGATGAACGGGAAGAGGGGGAACCAATGAGACACTAGCTCTAGGTGTTGGGACAGGCACAGGTCACTCTATTTTCCCATCAGGAAGAAGAATTAACCACAGGCTCAGCCTGCCGCCCGGGACCAGAATAGGGCCTGAAGCAATCCTGCGCTTTTGCGGCCAGCTCCCAAGAAAGCGAGTTGAAAAATGGAGCTCAGGGGCACTGCAATTCACAAACCTGCAGAGTTATAAATGATAACTCTCGTCCACAAATATATTGACGGAAGACAACAAAGAGGATTTGAAAGCAAGGCAGAATTGCAGGAAACAGATTTCAGGAGGAAGATTCGAATCGCCTTTAAAGCACGGGAAAAGCGGCAAAACCTCGACAATGATGCCCTTGGCCAAAAAGGGCGTATGCGTTTTTTCCTGAATATATTCAGGAAAAAACGCATACGCCCTTTTTGGCCAACCAAGCAACCTGGAAAGGCAAATCAGCGCTACAAAGAAGTCTCGCTTCCCATCGGTCAAAAGGGCCATGCTGAATAAAGTGTCAAAACCAGAAATGCAGGACGGGCCATGGAGAAACGGGAGCCTTGCTACGCTGATGGGCGGGATGTAAATTGCCAACAGCCACTCTGCAGAAGTGTACGGTGTGTCCTGAAACATCGAAAACACTCAGCTTAGAGAGCATAGGGCACTTCCTCTCACGGGCGTATAAATTGGGAAAACTAAAAATCAGCAAGGCACAGGCACCCCAAAGTTTAGGGCTGCTCTGTTGACAAGAACCTCCACTTCATTACACCTTAAATATCCCAGGAAAGAGAAAAATGGATAAAGAAGTTGTGGTCCTTTTGTACAATGGAATATCACTCAGCCATGAAATCAACGTCATAAGGCTAGTAGCAGCATGATGAGTGGATTTAGGTACGACGATTCTAAGTGAAATAAGCCACACAGAAAACGACACTTATCATAAGATATCACTTATAGAGGGAATGTAAAACCGCTACCCTTGAACTGAATTACAAAACAGAACAGAGTCACACGTTTAGAAAACACACTATGGCTGCTTAACGGGAAAGGTGAGGTGGGGTGATGCATAAAACAAGGGTTTCAAATTAGCTCAGAGACCGTTCCATAAACCCAATATGTAATAGACAAGACCTACTCCTTGCTCAGTGATCTGGACTCAAAACCCCCTATTCACCGCCCAAGAATATATCTGACTAGTAAGAATCTTAAAACCTATGTATTGATATCTCTCTGTATGTGAGTCAAGTGGGTGTAAAGCGGCATAAACACAGCAGTAAAAAACAGCTAAACCCCTTTATAAAAATCAATTACTTTTAAAAACCCGTGAAACAAAGACAGTGAAAGAGAGAGAAATTCTTACAAAATTCGTTCAAGGGCTGTGATGCCACCTGGATTGACCATATCTAGACCCACAGCTGATTGAGGCATAAGGGTGGACACTCTTGGGGCTGAGAGGTTTGGTGAGGTTGGGTGAGCAAACGCAGACCCTTTAGAGTAATACTGCGTGGTACCCATCCCATGGGTCCCAAATCTCCAGGTTCAAGGGCATCTTCCTACATCGAAAACATGCATGAGAATCCCAGAAGATGGTACACCGTGTGATCGGGAAAGGTTTCTAACACGCACCTCATTTCTCATCTCCTTGTGCTCGGGTTCGCCATTCCAGCCGCTTTACTAGCAATCTCCCTCCTTGGAGAATCAGCACCTTTAACCTCCTGTTCCGTACAGGTTGCAATTTGTCCTGAGGATGAACGGGAAGAGGGGGAACCAATGAGACACTAGCTCTAGGTGTGGGGACAGACACAGGTCACTCTATTTTCCCATCAGGAAGAAGAATTAACCACAGGCTCAGCCTGCCGCCCGGGACCAGAATAGGGCCTGAAGCAATCCTGCGCTTTTGCGGCCAGCTCCCAAGAAAGCGAGTTGAAAAATGGAGCTCAGGGGAACTGCAATTCACAAACCTGCAGAGTTATAAATGATAACTCTCGTCCACAAATATATTGACGGAAGACAACAAAGAGGATTTGAAAGCAAGGCAGAATTGCAGGAAACAGATTTCAGGAGGAAGATTCGAATCGCCTTTAAAGCACGGGAAAAGCGGCAAAACCTCGACAATGATGCCCTTGGCCAAAAAGGGCGTAAGCGTTTTTTTCTGAATATATTCAGGAAAAAACGCATACGCCCTTTTTGGCCAACCAAGCAACCTGGAAAGGCAAATCAGCGCTACAAAGAAGTCTCGCTTCCCATCGGTCAAAAGGGCCATGCTGAATAAAGTGTCAAAACCAGAAATGCAGGACAGGCCATGGAGAAACGGGAGCCTTGCTACGCTGATGGGCGGGATGTAAATTGCCAACAGCCACTCTGCAGAAGTGTACGGTGTGTCCTGAAACATCGAAAACACTCAGCTTAGAGAGCATAGGGCACTTCCACTCACGGGCGTATAAATTGGGAAAACTAAAAATCAGCAAGGCACAGGCACCCCAAAGTTTAGGGCTGCTCTGTTGACAAGAACCTCCACTTCGTTACACCTTAAATATCCCAGGAAAGAGAAAAATGGATAAAGAAGTTGTGGTCCTTTTGTACAATGGAATATCACTCAGCCATGAAATCAACGTCATAAGGCTAGTAGCAGCATGATGAGTGGATTTAGGTACGACGATTCTAAGTGAAATAAGTCACACAGAAAAAGACACTTATCATAAGATATCACTTATAGAGGGAATGTAAAAATCGTTACCCTTGAACTGAATTACAAAACAGAACAGAGTCACACGTTTAGAAAACACACTATGGCTGCTTAACGGGAAAGGTGAGGTGGGGTGATGCATAAAACAAGGGTTTCAAATTAGCTCAGAGACCGTTCCATAAACCCAATATGTAATAGACAAGACCTACTCCTTGCTCAGTGATCTGGACTCAACACCCCCTATTCACCGCCCAAGAATATATCTGACTAGTAAGAATCTTAAAACCTATGTATTGATATCTCTCTGTATGTGAGTCAAGTGGGTGTAAAGCGGCATAAACACAGCAGTAAAAAACAGCTAAACCCCTTTATAAAAATCAATTACTTTTAAAAACCCGTGAAACAAAGACAGTGAAAGAGAGAGAAATTCTTACAAAATTCGTTCAAGGGCTGTGATGCCACCTGGATTGACCATATCTAGACCCACAGCTGATTGAGGCATAAGGGTGGACACTCTTGGGGCTGAGAGGTTTGGTGAGGTTGGGTGAGCAAACGCAGACCCTTTAGAGTAATACTGCGTGGTACCCATCCCATGGGTCCCAAATCTCCAGGTTCAAGGGCATCTTCCTACATCGAAAACATGCATGAGAATCCCAGAAGATGGTACACCGTGTGATCGGGAAAGGTTTCTAACACGCACCTCATTTCTCATCTCCTTGTGCTCGGGTTCGCCATTCCAGCCGCTTTACTAGCAATCTCCCTCCTTGGAGAATCAGCACCTTTAACCTCCTGTTCCGTACAGGTTGCAATTTGTCCTGAGGATGAACGGGAAGAGGGGGAACCAATGAGACACTAGCTCTAGGTGTTGGGACAGGCACAGGTCACTCTATTTTCCCATCAGGAAGAAGAATTAACCACAGGCTCAGCCTGCCGCCCGGGACCAGAATAGGGCCTGAAGCAATCCTGCGCTTTTGCGGCCAGCTCCCAAGAAAGCGAGTTGAAAAATGGAGCTCAGGGGCACTGCAATTCACAAACCTGCAGAGTTATAAATGATAACTCTCGTCCACAAATATATTGACGGAAGACAACAAAGAGGATTTGAAAGCAAGGCAGAATTGCAGGAAACAGATTTCAGGAGGAAGATTCGAATCGCCTTTAAAGCACGGGAAAAGCGGCAAAACCTCGACAATGATGCCCTTGGCCAAAAAGGGCGTATGCGTTTTTTCCTGAATATATTCAGGAAAAAACGCATACGCCCTTTTTGGCCAACCAAGCAACCTGGAAAGGCAAATCAGCGCTACAAAGAAGTCTCGCTTCCCATCGGTCAAAAGGGCCATGCTGAATAAAGTGTCAAAACCAGAAATGCAGGACGGGCCATGGAGAAACGGGAGCCTTGCTACGCTGATGGGCGGGATGTAAATTGCCAACAGCCACTCTGCAGAAGTGTACGGTGTGTCCTGAAACATCGAAAACACTCAGCTTAGAGAGCATAGGGCACTTCCTCTCACGGGCGTATAAATTGGGAAAACTAAAAATCAGCAAGGCACAGGCACCCCAAAGTTTAGGGCTGCTCTGTTGACAAGAACCTCCACTTCGTTACACCTTAAATATCCCAGGAAAGAGAAAAATGGATAAAGAAGTTGTGGTCCTTTTGTACAATGGAATATCACTCAGCCATGAAATCAACGTCATAAGGCTAGTAGCAGCATGATGAGTGGATTTAGGTACGACGATTCTAAGTGAAATAAGTCACACAGAAAACGACACTTATCATAAGATATCACTTATAGAGGGAATGTAAAACCGCTACCCTTGAACTGAATTACAAAACAGAACAGAGTCACACGTTTAGAAAACACACTATGGCTGCTTAACGGGAAAGGTGAGGTGGGGTGATGCATAAAACAAGGGTTTCAAATTAGCTCAGAGACCGTTCCATAAACCCCATATGTAATAGACAAGACCTACTCCTTGCTCAGTGATCTGGACTCAAAACCCCCTATTCACCGCCCAAGAATATATCTGACTAGTAAGAATCTTAAAACCTATGTATTGATATCTCTCTGTATGTGAGTCAAGTGGGTGTAAAGCGGCATAAACACAGCAGTAAAAAACAGCTAAACCCCTTTATAAAAATCAATTACTTTTAAAAACCCGTGAAACAAAGACAGTGAAAGAGAGAGAAATTCTTACAAAATTCGTTCAAGGGCTGTGATGCCACCTGGATTGACCATATCTAGACCCACAGCTGATTGAGGCATAAGGGTGGACACTCTTGGGGCTGAGAGGTTTGGTGAGGTTGGGTGAGCAAACGCAGACCCTTTAGAGTAATACTGCGTGGTACCCATCCCATGGGTCCCAAATCTCCAGGTTCAAGGGCATCTTCCTACATCGAAAACATGCATGAGAATCCCAGAAGATGGTACACCGTGTGATCGGGAAAGGTTTCTAACACGCACCTCATTTCTCATCTCCTTGTGCTCGGGTTCGCCATTCCAGCCGCTTTACTAGCAATCTCCCTCCTTGGAGAATCAGCACCTTTAACCTCCTGTTCCGTACAGGTTGCAATTTGTCCTGAGGATGAACGGGAAGAGGGGGAACCAATGAGAAACTAGCTCTAGGTGTGGGGACAGACACAGGTCACTCTATTTTCCCATCAGGAAGAAGAATTAACCACAGGCTCAGCCTGCCGCCCGGGACCAGAATAGGGCCTGAAGCAATCCTGCGCTTTTGCGGCCAGCTCCCAAGAAAGCGAGTTGAAAAATGGAGCTCAGGGGAACTGCAATTCACAAACCTGCAGAGTTATAAATGATAACTCTCGTCCACAAATATATTGACGGAAGACAACAAAGAGGATTTGAAAGCAAGGCAGAATTGCAGGAAACAGATTTCAGGAGGAAGATTCGAATCGCCTTTAAAGCACGGGAAAAGCGGCAAAACCTCGACAATGATGCCCTTGGCCAAAAAGGGCGTATGCGTTTTTTCCTGAATATATTCAGGAAAAAACTCATACGCCCTTTTTGGCCAACCAAGCAACCTGGAAAGGCAAATCAGCGCTACAAAGAAGTCTCGCTTCCCATCGGTCAAAAGGGCCATGCTGAATAAAGTGTCAAAACCAGAAATGCAGGACAGGCCATGGAGAAACGGGAGCCTTGCTACGCTGATGGGCGGGATGTAAATTGCCAACAGCCACTCTGCAGAAGTGTACGGTGTGTCCTGAAACATCGAAAACACTCAGCTTAGAGAGCATAGGGCACTTCCACTCACGGGCGTATAAATTGGGAAAACTAAAAATCAGCAAGGCACAGGCACCCCAAAGTTTAGGGCTGCTCTGTTGACAAGAACCTCCACTTCGTTACACCTTAAATATCCCAGGAAAGAGAAAAATGGATAAAGAAGTTGTGGTCCTTTTGTACAATGGAATATCACTCAGCCATGAAATCAACGTCATAAGGCTAGTAGCAGCATGATGAGTGGATTTAGGTACGACGATTCTAAGTGAAATAAGTCACACAGAAAAAGACACTTATCATAAGATATCACTTATAGAGGGAATGTAAAAATCGCTACCCTTGAACTGAATTACAAAACAGAACAGAGTCACACGTTTAGAAAACACACTATGGCTGCTTAACGGGAAAGGTGAGGTGGGGTGATGCATAAAACAAGGGTTTCAAATTAGCTCAGAGACCGTTCCATAAACCCAATATGTAATAGACAAGACCTACTCCTTGCTCAGTGATCTGGACTCAACACCCCCTATTCACCGCCCAAGAATATATCTGACTAGTAAGAATCTTAAAACCTATGTATTGATATCTCTCTGTATGTGAGTCAAGTGGGTGTAAAGCGGCATAAACACAGCAGTAAAAAACAGCTAAACCCCTTTATAAAAATCAATTACTTTTAAAAACCCGTGAAACAAAGACAGTGAAAGAGAGAGAAATTCTAACAAAATTCGTTCAAGGGCTGTGATGCCACCTGGATTGACCATATCTAGACCCACAGCTGATTGAGGCATAAGGGTGGACACTCTTGGGGCTGAGAGGTTTGGTGAGGTTGGGTGAGCAAACGCAGACCCTTTAGAGTAATACTGCGTGGTACCCATCCCATGGGTCCCAAATCTCCAGGTTCAAGGGCATCTTCCTACATCGAAAACATGCATGAGAATCCCAGAAGATGGTACACCGTGTGATCGGGAAAGGTTTCTAACACGCACCTCATTTCTCATCTCCTTGTGCTCGGGTTCGCCATTCCAGCCGCTTTACTAGCAATCTCCCTCCTTGGAGAATCAGCACCTTTAACCTCCTGTTCCGTACAGGTTGCAATTTGTCCTGAGGATGAACGGGAAGAGGGGGAACCAATGAGACACTAGCTCTAGGTGTTGGGACAGGCACAGGTCACTCTATTTTCCCATCAGGAAGAAGAATTAACCACAGGCTCAGCCTGCCGCCCGGGACCAGAATAGGGCCTGAAGCAATCCTGCGCTTTTGCGGCCAGCTCCCAAGAAAGCGAGTTGAAAAATGGAGCTCAGGGGCACTGCAATTCACAAACCTGCAGAGTTATAAATGATAACTCTCGTCCACAAATATATTGACGGAAGACAACAAAGAGGATTTGAAAGCAAGGCAGAATTGCAGGAAACAGATTTCAGGAGGAAGATTCGAATCGCCTTTAAAGCACGGGAAAAGCGGCAAAACCTCGACAATGATGCCCTTGGCCAAAAAGGGCGTATGCGTTTTTTCCTGAATATATTCAGGAAAAAACGCATACGCCCTTTTTGGCCAACCAAGCAACCTGGAAAGGCAAATCAGCGCTACAAAGAAGTCTCGCTTCCCATCGGTCAAAAGGGCCATGCTGAATAAAGTGTCAAAACCAGAAATGCAGGACGGGCCATGGAGAAACGGGAGCCTTGCTACGCTGATGGGCGGGATGTAAATTGCCAACAGCCACTCTGCAGAAGTGTACGGTGTGTCCTGAAACATCGAAAACACTCAGCTTAGAGAGCATAGGGCACTTCCTCTCACGGGCGTATAAATTGGGAAAACTAAAAATCAGCAAGGCACAGGCACCCCAAAGTTTAGGGCTGCTCTGTTGACAAGAACCTCCACTTCGTTACACCTTAAATATCCCAGGAAAGAGAAAAATGGATAAAGAAGTTGTGGTCCTTTTGTACAATGGAATATCACTCAGCCATGAAATCAACGTCATAAGGCTAGTAGCAGCATGATGAGTGGATTTAGGTACGACGATTCTAAGTGAAATAAGTCACACAGAAAACGACACTTATCATAAGATATCACTTATAGAGGGAATGTAAAACCGCTACCCTTGAACTGAATTACAAAACAGAACAGAGTCACACGTTTAGAAAACACACTATGGCTGCTTAACGGGAAAGGTGAGGTGGGGTGATGCATAAAACAAGGGTTTCAAATTAGCTCAGAGACCGTTCCATAAACCCAATATGTAATAGACAAGACCTACTCCTTGCTCAGTGATCTGGACTCAAAACCCCCTATTCACCGCCCAAGAATATATCTGACTAGTAAGAATCTTAAAACCTATGTATTGATATCTCTCTGTATGTGAGTCAAGTGGGTGTAAAGCGGCATAAACACAGCAGTAAAAAACAGCTAAACCCCTTTATAAAAATCAATTACTTTTAAAAACCCGTGAAACAAAGACAGTGAAAGAGAGAGAAATTCTTACAAAATTCGTTCAAGGGCTGTGATGCCACCTGGATTGACCATATCTAGACCCACAGCTGATTGAGGCATAAGGGTGGACACTCTTGGGGCTGAGAGGTTTGGTGAGGTTGGGTGAGCAAACGCAGACCCTTTAGAGTAATACTGCGTGGTACCCATCCCATGGGTCCCAAATCTCCAGGTTCAAGGGCATCTTCCTACATCGAAAACATGCATGAGAATCCCAGAAGATGGTACACCGTGTGATCGGGAAAGGTTTCTAACACGCACCTCATTTCTCATCTCCTTGTGCTCGGGTTCGCCATTCCAGCCGCTTTACTAGCAATCTCCCTCCTTGGAGAATCAGCACCTTTAACCTCCTGTTCCGTACAGGTTGCAATTTGTCCTGAGGATGAACGGGAAGAGGGGGAACCAATGAGACACTAGCTCTAGGTGTGGGGACAGACACAGGTCACTCTATTTTCCCATCAGGAAGAAGAATTAACCACAGGCTCAGCCTGCCGCCCGGGACCAGAATAGGGCCTGAAGCAATCCTGCGCTTTTGCGGCCAGCTCCCAAGAAAGCGAGTTGAAAAATGGAGCTCAGGGGAACTGCAATTCACAAACCTGCAGAGTTATAAATGATAACTCTCGTCCACAAATATATTGACGGAAGACAACAAAGAGGATTTGAAAGCAAGGCAGAATTGCAGGAAACAGATTTCAGGAGGAAGATTCGAATCGCCTTTAAAGCACGGGAAAAGCGGCAAAACCTCGACAATGATGCCCTTGGCCAAAAAGGGCGTATGCGTTTTTTCCTGAATATATTCAGGAAAAAACGCATACGCCCTTTTTGGCCAACCAAGCAACCTGGAAAGGCAAATCAGCGCTACAAAGAAGTCTCGCTTCCCATCGGTCAAAAGGGCCATGCTGAATAAAGTGTCAAAACCAGAAATGCAGGACAGGCCATGGAGAAACGGGAGCCTTGCTACGCTGATGGGCGGGATGTAAATTGCCAACAGCCACTCTGCAGAAGTGTACGGTGTGTCCTGAAACATCGAAAACACTCAGCTTAGAGAGCATAGGGCACTTCCACTCACGGGCGTATAAATTGGGAAAACTAAAAATCAGCAAGGCACAGGCACCCCAAAGTTTAGGGTTGCTCTGTTGACAAGAACCTCCACTTCGTTACACCTTAAATATCCCAGGAAAGAGAAAAATGGATAAAGAAGTTGTGGTCCTTTTGTACAATGGAATATCACTCAGCCATGAAATCAACGTCATAAGGCTAGTAGCAGCATGATGAGTGGATTTAGGTACGACGATTCTAAGTGAAATAAGTCACACAGAAAAAGACACTTATCATAAGATATCACTTATAGAGGGAATGTAAAAATCGCTACCCTTGAACTGAATTACAAAACAGAACAGAGTCACACGTTTAGAAAACACACTATGGCTGCTTAACGGGAAAGGTGAGGTGGGGTGATGCATAAAACAAGGGTTTCAAATTAGCTCAGAGACCGTTCCATAAACCCAATATGTAATAGACAAGACCTACTCCTTGCTCAGTGATCTGGACTCAACACCCCCTATTCACCGCCCAAGAATATATCTGACTAGTAAGAATCTTAAAACCTATGTATTGATATCTCTCTGTATGTGAGTCAAGTGGGTGTAAAGCGGCATAAACACAGCAGTAAAAAACAGCTAAACCCCTTTATAAAAATCAATTACTTTTAAAAACCCGTGAAACAAAGACAGTGAAAGAGAGAGAAATTCTTACAAAATTCGTTCAAGGGCTGTGATGCCACCTGGATTGACCATATCTAGACCCACAGCTGATTGAGGCATAAGGGTGGACACTCTTGGGGCTGAGAGGTTTGGTGAGGTTGGGTGAGCAAACGCAGACCCTTTAGAGTAATACTGCGTGGTACCCATCCCATGGGTCCCAAATCTCCAGGTTCAAGGGCATCTTCCTACATCGAAAACATGCATGAGAATCCCAGAAGATGGTACACCGTGTGATCGGGAAAGGTTTCTAACACGCACCTCATTTCTCATCTCCTTGTGCTCGGGTTCGCCATTCCAGCCGCTTTACTAGCAATCTCCCTCCTTGGAGAATCAGCACCTTTAACCTCCTGTTCCGTACAGGTTGCAATTTGTCCTGAGGATGAACGGGAAGAGGGGGAACCAATGAGACACTAGCTCTAGGTGTTGGGACAGGCACAGGTCACTCTATTTTCCCATCAGGAAGAAGAATTAACCACAGGCTCAGCCTGCCGCCCGGGACCAGAATAGGGCCTGAAGCAATCCTGCGCTTTTGCGGCCAGCTCCCAAGAAAGCGAGTTGAAAAATGGAGCTCAGGGGCACTGCAATTCACAAACCTGCAGAGTTATAAATGATAACTCTCGTCCACAAATATATTGACGGAAGACAACAAAGAGGATTTGAAAGCAAGGCAGAATTGCAGGAAACAGATTTCAGGAGGAAGATTCGAATCGCCTTTAAAGCACGGGAAAAGCGGCAAAACCTCGACAATGATGCCCTTGGCCAAAAAGGGCGTATGCGTTTTTTCCTGAATATATTCAGGAAAAAACGCATACGCCCTTTTTGGCCAACCAAGCAACCTGGAAAGGCAAATCAGCGCTACAAAGAAGTCTCGCTTCCCATCGGTCAAAAGGGCCATGCTGAATAAAGTGTCAAAACCAGAAATGCAGGACGGGCCATGGAGAAACGGGAGCCTTGCTACGCTGATGGGCGGGATGTAAATTGCCAACAGCCACTCTGCAGAAGTGTACGGTGTGTCCTGAAACATCGAAAACACTCAGCTTAGAGAGCATAGGGCACTTCCTCTCACGGGCGTATAAATTGGGAAAACTAAAAATCAGCAAGGCACAGGCACCCCAAAGTTTAGGGCTGCTCTGTTGACAAGAACCTCCACTTCATTACACCTTAAATATCCCAGGAAAGAGAAAAATGGATAAAGAAGTTGTGGTCCTTTTGTACAATGGAATATCACTCAGCCATGAAATCAACGTCATAAGGCTAGTAGCAGCATGATGAGTGGATTTAGGTACGACGATTCTAAGTGAAATAAGCCACACAGAAAACGACACTTATCATAAGATATCACTTATAGAGGGAATGTAAAACCGCTACCCTTGAACTGAATTACAAAACAGAACAGAGTCACACGTTTAGAAAACACACTATGGCTGCTTAACGGGAAAGGTGAGGTGGGGTGATGCATAAAACAAGGGTTTCAAATTAGCTCAGAGACCGTTCCATAAACCCAATATGTAATAGACAAGACCTACTCCTTGCTCAGTGATCTGGACTCAAAACCCCCTATTCACCGCCCAAGAATATATCTGACTAGTAAGAATCTTAAAACCTATGTATTGATATCTCTCTGTATGTGAGTCAAGTGGGTGTAAAGCGGCATAAACACAGCAGTAAAAAACAGCTAAACCCCTTTATAAAAATCAATTACTTTTAAAAACCCGTGAAACAAAGACAGTGAAAGAGAGAGAAATTCTTACAAAATTCGTTCAAGGGCTGTGATGCCACCTGGATTGACCATATCTAGACCCACAGCTGATTGAGGCATAAGGGTGGACACTCTTGGGGCTGAGAGGTTTGGTGAGGTTGGGTGAGCAAACGCAGACCCTTTAGAGTAATACTGCGTGGTACCCATCCCATGGGTCCCAAATCTCCAGGTTCAAGGGCATCTTCCTACATCGAAAACATGCATGAGAATCCCAGAAGATGGTACACCGTGTGATCGGGAAAGGTTTCTAACACGCACCTCATTTCTCATCTCCTTGTGCTCGGGTTCGCCATTCCAGCCGCTTTACTAGCAATCTCCCTCCTTGGAGAATCAGCACCTTTAACCTCCTGTTCCGTACAGGTTGCAATTTGTCCTGAGGATGAACGGGAAGAGGGGGAACCAATGAGACACTAGCTCTAGGTGTGGGGACAGACACAGGTCACTCTATTTTCCCATCAGGAAGAAGAATTAACCACAGGCTCAGCCTGCCGCCCGGGACCAGAATAGGGCCTGAAGCAATCCTGCGCTTTTGCGGCCAGCTCCCAAGAAAGCGAGTTGAAAAATGGAGCTCAGGGGAACTGCAATTCACAAACCTGCAGAGTTATAAATGATAACTCTCGTCCACAAATATATTGACGGAAGACAACAAAGAGGATTTGAAAGCAAGGCAGAATTGCAGGAAACAGATTTCAGGAGGAAGATTCGAATCGCCTTTAAAGCACGGGAAAAGCGGCAAAACCTCGACAATGATGCCCTTGGCCAAAAAGGGCGTAAGCGTTTTTTTCTGAATATATTCAGGAAAAAACGCATACGCCCTTTTTGGCCAACCAAGCAACCTGGAAAGGCAAATCAGCGCTACAAAGAAGTCTCGCTTCCCATCGGTCAAAAGGGCCATGCTGAATAAAGTGTCAAAACCAGAAATGCAGGACAGGCCATGGAGAAACGGGAGCCTTGCTACGCTGATGGGCGGGATGTAAATTGCCAACAGCCACTCTGCAGAAGTGTACGGTGTGTCCTGAAACATCGAAAACACTCAGCTTAGAGAGCATAGGGCACTTCCACTCACGGGCGTATAAATTGGGAAAACTAAAAATCAGCAAGGCACAGGCACCCCAAAGTTTAGGGCTGCTCTGTTGACAAGAACCTCCACTTCGTTACACCTTAAATATCCCAGGAAAGAGAAAAATGGATAAAGAAGTTGTGGTCCTTTTGTACAATGGAATATCACTCAGCCATGAAATCAACGTCATAAGGCTAGTAGCAGCATGATGAGTGGATTTAGGTACGACGATTCTAAGTGAAATAAGTCACACAGAAAAAGACACTTATCATAAGATATCACTTATAGAGGGAATGTAAAAATCGTTACCCTTGAACTGAATTACAAAACAGAACAGAGTCACACGTTTAGAAAACACACTATGGCTGCTTAACGGGAAAGGTGAGGTGGGGTGATGCATAAAACAAGGGTTTCAAATTAGCTCAGAGACCGTTCCATAAACCCAATATGTAATAGACAAGACCTACTCCTTGCTCAGTGATCTGGACTCAACACCCCCTATTCACCGCCCAAGAATATATCTGACTAGTAAGAATCTTAAAACCTATGTATTGATATCTCTCTGTATGTGAGTCAAGTGGGTGTAAAGCGGCATAAACACAGCAGTAAAAAACAGCTAAACCCCTTTATAAAAATCAATTACTTTTAAAAACCCGTGAAACAAAGACAGTGAAAGAGAGAGAAATTCTTACAAAATTCGTTCAAGGGCTGTGATGCCACCTGGATTGACCATATCTAGACCCACAGCTGATTGAGGCATAAGGGTGGACACTCTTGGGGCTGAGAGGTTTGGTGAGGTTGGGTGAGCAAACGCAGACCCTTTAGAGTAATACTGCGTGGTACCCATCCCATGGGTCCCAAATCTCCAGGTTCAAGGGCATCTTCCTACATCGAAAACATGCATGAGAATCCCAGAAGATGGTACACCGTGTGATCGGGAAAGGTTTCTAACACGCACCTCATTTCTCATCTCCTTGTGCTCGGGTTCGCCATTCCAGCCGCTTTACTAGCAATCTCCCTCCTTGGAGAATCAGCACCTTTAACCTCCTGTTCCGTACAGGTTGCAATTTGTCCTGAGGATGAACGGGAAGAGGGGGAACCAATGAGACACTAGCTCTAGGTGTTGGGACAGGCACAGGTCACTCTATTTTCCCATCAGGAAGAAGAATTAACCACAGGCTCAGCCTGCCGCCCGGGACCAGAATAGGGCCTGAAGCAATCCTGCGCTTTTGCGGCCAGCTCCCAAGAAAGCGAGTTGAAAAATGGAGCTCAGGGGCACTGCAATTCACAAACCTGCAGAGTTATAAATGATAACTCTCGTCCACAAATATATTGACGGAAGACAACAAAGAGGATTTGAAAGCAAGGCAGAATTGCAGGAAACAGATTTCAGGAGGAAGATTCGAATCGCCTTTAAAGCACGGGAAAAGCGGCAAAACCTCGACAATGATGCCCTTGGCCAAAAAGGGCGTATGCGTTTTTTCCTGAATATATTCAGGAAAAAACGCATACGCCCTTTTTGGCCAACCAAGCAACCTGGAAAGGCAAATCAGCGCTACAAAGAAGTCTCGCTTCCCATCGGTCAAAAGGGCCATGCTGAATAAAGTGTCAAAACCAGAAATGCAGGACGGGCCATGGAGAAACGGGAGCCTTGCTACGCTGATGGGCGGGATGTAAATTGCCAACAGCCACTCTGCAGAAGTGTACGGTGTGTCCTGAAACATCGAAAACACTCAGCTTAGAGAGCATAGGGCACTTCCTCTCACGGGCGTATAAATTGGGAAAACTAAAAATCAGCAAGGCACAGGCACCCCAAAGTTTAGGGCTGCTCTGTTGACAAGAACCTCCACTTCGTTACACCTTAAATATCCCAGGAAAGAGAAAAATGGATAAAGAAGTTGTGGTCCTTTTGTACAATGGAATATCACTCAGCCATGAAATCAACGTCATAAGGCTAGTAGCAGCATGATGAGTGGATTTAGGTACGACGATTCTAAGTGAAATAAGCCACACAGAAAACGACACTTATCATAAGATATCACTTATAGAGGGAATGTAAAACCGCTACCCTTGAACTGAATTACAAAACAGAACAGAGTCACACGTTTAGAAAACTCACTATGGCTGCTTAACGGGAAAGGTGAGGTGGGGTGATGCATAAAACAAGGGTTTCAAATTAGCTCAGAGACCGTTCCATAAACCCAATATGTAATAGACAAGACCTACTCCTTGCTCAGTGATCTGGACTCAAAACCCCCTATTCACCGCCCAAGAATATATCTGACTAGTAAGAATCTTAAAACCTATGTATTGATATCTCTCTGTATGTGAGTCAAGTGGGTGTAAAGCGGCATAAACACAGCAGTAAAAAACAGCTAAACCCCTTTATAAAAATCAATTACTTTTAAAAACCCGTGAAACAAAGACAGTGAAAGAGAGAGAAATTCTTACAAAATTCGTTCAAGGGCTGTGATGCCACCTGGATTGACCATATCTAGACCCACAGCTGATTGAGGCATAAGGGTGGACACTCTTGGGGCTGAGAGGTTTGGTGAGGTTGGGTGAGCAAACGCAGACCCTTTAGAGTAATACTGCGTGGTACCCATCCCATGGGTCCCAAATCTCCAGGTTCAAGGGCATCTTCCTACATCGAAAACATGCATGAGAATCCCAGAAGATGGTACACCGTGTGATCGGGAAAGGTTTCTAACACGCACCTCATTTCTCATCTCCTTGTGCTCGGGTTCGCCATTCCAGCCGCTTTACTAGCAATCTCCCTCCTTGGAGAATCAGCACCTTTAACCTCCTGTTCCGTACAGGTTGCAATTTGTCCTGAGGATGAACGGGAAGAGGGGGAACCAATGAGACACTAGCTCTAGGTGTGGGGACAGACACAGGTCACTCTATTTTCCCATCAGGAAGAAGAATTAACCACAGGCTCAGCCTGCCGCCCGGGACCAGAATAGGGCCTGAAGCAATCCTGCGCTTTTGCGGCCAGCTCCCAAGAAAGCGAGTTGAAAAATGGAGCTCAGGGGAACTGCAATTCACAAACCTGCAGAGTTATAAATGATAACTCTCGTCCACAAATATATTGACGGAAGACAACAAAGAGGATTTGAAAGCAAGGCAGAATTGCAGGAAACAGATTTCAGGAGGAAGATTCGAATCGCCTTTAAAGCACGGGAAAAGCGGCAAAACCTCGACAATGATGCCCTTGGCCAAAAAGGGCGTATGCGTTTTTTCCTGAATATATTCAGGAAAAAACTCATACGCCCTTTTTGGCCAACCAAGCAACCTGGAAAGGCAAATCAGCGCTACAAAGAAGTCTCGCTTCCCATCGGTCAAAAGGGCCATGCTGAATAAAGTGTCAAAACCAGAAATGCAGGACAGGCCATGGAGAAACGGG
Organism: Balaenoptera borealis; assembly: GCF_965194805.1. Classification (NCBI taxonomy): domain Eukaryota; kingdom Metazoa; phylum Chordata; class Mammalia; order Artiodactyla; family Balaenopteridae; genus Balaenoptera; species Balaenoptera borealis. Next base: position 284,086 of record NW_028123284.1, read on the forward strand.
AGCCTTGCTACGCTGATGGGCGGGATGTAAATTGCCAACAGCCACTCTGCAGAAGTGTACGGTGTGTCCTGAAACATCGAAAACACTCAGCTTAGAGAGCATAGGGCACTTCCACTCACGGGCGTATAAATTGGGAAAACTAAAAATCAGCAAGGCACAGGCACCCCAAAGTTTAGGGCTGCTCTGTTGACAAGAACCTCCACTTCGTTACACCTTAAATATCCCAGGAAAGAGAAAAATGGATAAAGAAGTTGTGGTCCTTTTGTACAATGGAATATCACTCAGCCATGAAATCAACGTCATAAGGCTAGTAGCAGCATGATGAGTGGATTTAGGTACGACGATTCTAAGTGAAATAAGTCACACAGAAAAAGACACTTATCATAAGATATCACTTATAGAGGGAATGTAAAAATCGCTACCCTTGAACTGAATTACAAAACAGAACAGAGTCACACGTTTAGAAAACACACTATGGCTGCTTAACGGGAAAGGTGAGGTGGGGTGATGCATAAAACAAGGGTTTCAAATTAGCTCAGAGACCGTTCCATAAACCCAATATGTAATAGACAAGACCTACTCCTTGCTCAGTGATCTGGACTCAACACCCCCTATTCACCGCCCAAGAATATATCTGACTAGTAAGAATCTTAAAACCTATGTATTGATATCTCTCTGTATGTGAGTCAAGTGGGTGTAAAGCGGCATAAACACAGCAGTAAAAAACAGCTAAACCCCTTTATAAAAATCCATTACTTTTAAAAACCCGTGAAACAAAGACAGTGAAAGAGAGAGAAATTCTTACAAAATTCGTTCAAGGGCTGTGATGCCACCTGGATTGACCATATCTAGACCCACAGCTGATTGAGGCATAAGGGTGGACACTCTTGGGGCTGAGAGGTTTGGTGAGGTTGGGTGAGCAAACGCAGACCCTTTAGAGTAATACTGCGTGGTACCCATCCCATGGGTCCCAAATCTCCAGGTTCAAGGGCATCTTCCTACATCGAAAACATGCATGAGAATCCCAGAAGATGGTACACCGTGTGATCGGGAAAGGTTTCTAACACGCACCTCATTTCTCATCTCCTTGTGCTCGGGTTCGCCATTCCAGCCGCTTTACTAGCAATCTCCCTCCTTGGAGAATCAGCACCTTTAACCTCCTGTTCCGTACAGGTTGCAATTTGTCCTGAGGATGAACGGGAAGAGGGGGAACCAATGAGACACTAGCTCTAGGTGTTGGGACAGGCACAGGTCACTCTATTTTCCCATCAGGAAGAAGAATTAACCACAGGCTCAGCCTGCCGCCCGGGACCAGAATAGGGCCTGAAGCAATCCTGCGCTTTTGCGGCCAGCTCCCAAGAAAGCGAGTTGAAAAATGGAGCTCAGGGGCACTGCAATTCACAAACCTGCAGAGTTATAAATGATAACTCTCGTCCACAAATATATTGACGGAAGACAACAAAGAGGATTTGAAAGCAAGGCAGAATTGCAGGAAACAGATTTCAGGAGGAAGATTCGAATCGCCTTTAAAGCACGGGAAAAGCGGCAAAACCTCGACAATGATGCCCTTGGCCAAAAAGGGCGTATGCGTTTTTTCCTGAATATATTCAGGAAAAAACGCATACGCCCTTTTTGGCCAACCAAGCAACCTGGAAAGGCAAATCAGCGCTACAAAGAAGTCTCGCTTCCCATCGGTCAAAAGGGCCATGCTGAATAAAGTGTCAAAACCAGAAATGCAGGACGGGCCATGGAGAAACGGGAGCCTTGCTACGCTGATGGGCGGGATGTAAATTGCCAACAGCCACTCTGCAGAAGTGTACGGTGTGTCCTGAAACATCGAAAACACTCAGCTTAGAGAGCATAGGGCACTTCCTCTCACGGGCGTATAAATTGGGAAAACTAAAAATCAGCAAGGCACAGGCACCCCAAAGTTTAGGGCTGCTCTGTTGACAAGAACCTCCACTTCGTTACACCTTAAATATCCCAGGAAAGAGAAAAATGGATAAAGAAGTTGTGGTCCTTTTGTACAATGGAATATCACTCAGCCATGAAATCAACGTCATAAGGCTAGTAGCAGCATGATGAGTGGATTTAGGTACGACGATTCTAAGTGAAATAAGCCACACAGAAAACGACACTTATCATAAGATATCACTTATAGAGGGAATGTAAAACCGCTACCCTTGAACTGAATTACAAAACAGAACAGAGTCACACGTTTAGAAAACTCACTATGGCTGCTTAACGGGAAAGGTGAGGTGGGGTGATGCATAAAACAAGGGTTTCAAATTAGCTCAGAGACCGTTCCATAAACCCAATATGTAATAGACAAGACCTACTCCTTGCTCAGTGATCTGGACTCAAAACCCCCTATTCACCGCCCAAGAATATATCTGACTAGTAAGAATCTTAAAACCTATGTATTGATATCTCTCTGTATGTGAGTCAAGTGGGTGTAAAGCGGCATAAACACAGCAGTAAAAAACAGCTAAACCCCTTTATAAAAATCAATTACTTTTAAAAACCCGTGAAACAAAGACAGTGAAAGAGAGAGAAATTCTTACAAAATTCGTTCAAGGGCTGTGATGCCACCTGGATTGACCATATCTAGACCCACAGCTGATTGAGGCATAAGGGTGGACACTCTTGGGGCTGAGAGGTTTGGTGAGGTTGGGTGAGCAAACGCAGACCCTTTAGAGTAATACTGCGTGGTACCCATCCCATGGGTCCCAAATCTCCAGGTTCAAGGGCATCTTCCTACATCGAAAACATGCATGAGAATCCCAGAAGATGGTACACCGTGTGATCGGGAAAGGTTTCTAACACGCACCTCATTTCTCATCTCCTTGTGCTCGGGTTCGCCATTCCAGCCGCTTTACTAGCAATCTCCCTCCTTGGAGAATCAGCACCTTTAACCTCCTGTTCCGTACAGGTTGCAATTTGTCCTGAGGATGAACGGGAAGAGGGGGAACCAATGAGACACTAGCTCTAGGTGTGGGGACAGACACAGGTCACTCTATTTTCCCATCAGGAAGAAGAATTAACCACAGGCTCAGCCTGCCGCCCGGGACCAGAATAGGGCCTGAAGCAATCCTGCGCTTTTGCGGCCAGCTCCCAAGAAAGCGAGTTGAAAAATGGAGCTCAGGGGAACTGCAATTCACAAACCTGCAGAGTTATAAATGATAACTCTCGTCCACAAATATATTGACGGAAGACAACAAAGAGGATTTGAAAGCAAGGCAGAATTGCAGGAAACAGATTTCAGGAGGAAGATTCGAATCGCCTTTAAAGCACGGGAAAAGCGGCAAAACCTCGACAATGATGCCCTTGGCCAAAAAGGGCGTAAGCGTTTTTTTCTGAATATATTCAGGAAAAAACGCATACGCCCTTTTTGGCCAACCAAGCAACCTGGAAAGGCAAATCAGCGCTACAAAGAAGTCTCGCTTCCCATCGGTCAAAAGGGCCATGCTGAATAAAGTGTCAAAACCAGAAATGCAGGACAGGCCATGGAGAAACGGGAGCCTTGCTACGCTGATGGGCGGGATGTAAATTGCCAACAGCCACTCTGCAGAAGTGTACGGTGTGTCCTGAAACATCGAAAACACTCAGCTTAGAGAGCATAGGGCACTTCCTCTCACGGGCGTATAAATTGGGAAAACTAAAAATCAGCAAGGCACAGGCACCCCAAAGTTTAGGGCTGCTCTGTTGACAAGAACCTCCACTTCGTTACACCTTAAATATCCCAGGAAAGAGAAAAATGGATAAAGAAGTTGTGGTCCTTTTGTACAATGGAATATCACTCAGCCATGAAATCAACGTCATAAGGCTAGTAGCAGCATGATGAGTGGATTTAGGTACGACGATTCTAAGTGAAATAAGTCACACAGAAAAAGACACTTATCATAAGATATCACTTATAGAGGGAATGTAAAAATCGCTACCCTTGAACTGAATTACAAAACAGAACAGAGTCACACGTTTAGAAAACACACTATGGCTGCTTAACGGGAAAGGTGAGGTGGGGTGATGCATAAAACAAGGGTTTCAAATTAGCTCAGAGACCGTTCCATAAACCCAATATGTAATAGACAAGACCTACTCTTTGCTCAGTGATCTGGACTCAACACCCCCTATTCACCGCCCAAGAATATATCTGACTAGTAAGAATCTTAAAACCTATGTATTGATATCTCTCTGTATGTGAGTCAAGTGGGTGTAAAGCGGCATAAACACAGCAGTAAAAAACAGCTAAACCCCTTTATAAAAATCCATTACTTTTAAAAACCCGTGAAACAAAGACAGTGAAAGAGAGAGAAATTCTTACAAAATTCGTTCAAGGGCTGTGATGCCACCTGGATTGACCATATCTAGACCCACAGCTGATTGAGGCATAAGGGTGGACACTCTTGGGGCTGAGAGGTTTGGTGAGGTTGGGTGAGCAAACGCAGACCCTTTAGAGTAATACTGCGTGGTACCCATCCCATGGGTCCCAAATCTCCAGGTTCAAGGGCATCTTCCTACATCGAAAACATGCATGAGAATCCCAGAAGATGGTACACCGTGTGATCGGGAAAGGTTTCTAACACGCACCTCATTTCTCATCTCCTTGTGCTCGGGTTCGCCATTCCAGCCGCTTTACTAGCAATCTCCCTCCTTGGAGAATCAGCACCTTTAACCTCCTGTTCCGTACAGGTTGCAATTTGTCCTGAGGATGAACGGGAAGAGGGGGAACCAATGAGACACTAGCTCTAGGTGTTGGGACAGACACAGGTCACTCTATTTTCCCATCAGGAAGAAGAATTAACCACAGGCTCAGCCTGCCGCCCGGGACCAGAATAGGGCCTGAAGCAATCCTGCGCTTTTGCGGCCAGCTCCCAAGAAAGCGAGTTGAAAAATGGAGCTCAGGGGAACTGCAATTCACAAACCTGCAGAGTTATAAATGATAACTCTCGTCCACAAATATATTGACGGAAGACAACAAAGAGGATTTGAAAGCAAGGCAGAATTGCAGGAAACAGATTTCAGGAGGAAGATTCGAATCGCCTTTAAAGCACGGGAAAAGCGGCAAAACCTCGACAATGATGCCCTTGGCCAAAAAGGGCGTATGCGTTTTTTCCTGAATATATTCAGGAAAAAACGCATACGCCCTTTTTGGCCAACCAAGCAACCTGGAAAGGCAAATCAGCGCTACAAAGAAGTCTCGCTTCCCATCGGTCAAAAGGGCCATGCTGAATAAAGTGTCAAAACCAGAAATGCAGGACAGGCCATGGAGAAACGGGAGCCTTGCTACGCTGATGGGCGGGATGTAAATTGCCAACAGCCACTCTGCAGAAGTGTACGGTGTGTCCTGAAACATCGAAAACACTCAGCTTAGAGAGCATAGGGCACTTCCACTCACGGGCGTATAAATTGGGAAAACTAAAAATCAGCAAGGCACAGGCACCCCAAAGTTTAGGGCTGCTCTGTTGACAAGAACCTCCACTTCGTTACACCTTAAATATCCCAGGAAAGAGAAAAATGGATAAAGAAGTTGTGGTCCTTTTGTACAATGGAATATCACTCAGCCATGAAATCAACGTCATAAGGCTAGTAGCAGCATGATGAGTGGATTTAGGTACGACGATTCTAAGTGAAATAAGTCACACAGAAAAAGACACTTATCATAAGATATCACTTATAGAGGGAATGTAAAAATCGTTACCCTTGAACTGAATTACAAAACAGAACAGAGTCACACGTTTAGAAAACACACTATGGCTGCTTAACGGGAAAGGTGAGGTGGGGTGATGCATAAAACAAGGGTTTCAAATTAGCTCAGAGACCGTTCCATAAACCCAATATGTAATAGACAAGACCTACTCCTTGCTCAGTGATCTGGACTCAACACCCCCTATTCACCGCCCAAGAATATATCTGACTAGTAAGAATCTTAAAACCTATGTATTGATATCTCTCTGTATGTGAGTCAAGTGGGTGTAAAGCGGCATAAACACAGCAGTAAAAAACAGCTAAACCCCTTTATAAAAATCAATTACTTTTAAAAACCCGTGAAACAAAGACAGTGAAAGAGAGAGAAATTCTTACAAAATTCGTTCAAGGGCTGTGATGCCACCTGGATTGACCATATCTAGACCCACAGCTGATTGAGGCATAAGGGTGGACACTCTTGGGGCTGAGAGGTTTGGTGAGGTTGGGTGAGCAAACGCAGACCCTTTAGAGTAATACTGCGTGGTACCCATCCCATGGGTCCCAAATCTCCAGGTTCAAGGGCATCTTCCTACATCGAAAACATGCATGAGAATCCCAGAAGATGGTACACCGTGTGATCGGGAAAGGTTTCTAACACGCACCTCATTTCTCATCTCCTTGTGCTCGGGTTCGCCATTCCAGCCGCTTTACTAGCAATCTCCCTCCTTGGAGAATCAGCACCTTTAACCTCCTGTTCCGTACAGGTTGCAATTTGTCCTGAGGATGAACGGGAAGAGGGGGAACCAATGAGACACTAGCTCTAGGTGTTGGGACAGGCACAGGTCACTCTATTTTCCCATCAGGAAGAAGAATTAACCACAGGCTCAGCCTGCCGCCCGGGACCAGAATAGGGCCTGAAGCAATCCTGCGCTTTTGCGGCCAGCTCCCAAGAAAGCGAGTTGAAAAATGGAGCTCAGGGGCACTGCAATTCACAAACCTGCAGAGTTATAAATGATAACTCTCGTCCACAAATATATTGACGGAAGACAACAAAGAGGATTTGAAAGCAAGGCAGAATTGCAGGAAACAGATTTCAGGAGGAAGATTCGAATCGCCTTTAAAGCACGGGAAAAGCGGCAAAACCTCGACAATGATGCCCTTGGCCAAAAAGGGCGTATGCGTTTTTTCCTGAATATATTCAGGAAAAAACGCATACGCCCTTTTTGGCCAACCAAGCAACCTGGAAAGGCAAATCAGCGCTACAAAGAAGTCTCGCTTCCCATCGGTCAAAAGGGCCATGCTGAATAAAGTGTCAAAACCAGAAATGCAGGACGGGCCATGGAGAAACGGGAGCCTTGCTACGCTGATGGGCGGGATGTAAATTGCCAACAGCCACTCTGCAGAAGTGTACGGTGTGTCCTGAAACATCGAAAACACTCAGCTTAGAGAGCATAGGGCACTTCCTCTCACGGGCGTATAAATTGGGAAAACTAAAAATCAGCAAGGCACAGGCACCCCAAAGTTTAGGGCTGCTCTGTTGACAAGAACCTCCACTTCGTTACACCTTAAATATCCCAGGAAAGAGAAAAATGGATAAAGAAGTTGGGTCCTTTTGTACAATGGAATATCACTCAGCCATGAAATCAACGTCATAAGGCTAGTAGCAGCATGATGAGTGGATTTAGGTACGACGATTCTAAGTGAAATAAGCCACACAGAAAACGACACTTATCATAAGATATCACTTATAGAGGGAATGTAAAACCGCTACCCTTGAACTGAATTACAAAACAGAACAGAGTCACACGTTTAGAAAACTCACTATGGCTGCTTAACGGGAAAGGTGAGGTGGGGTGATGCATAAAACAAGGGTTTCAAATTAGCTCAGAGACCGTTCCATAAACCCAATATGTAATAGACAAGACCTACTCCTTGCTCAGTGATCTGGACTCAAAACCCCCTATTCACCGCCCAAGAATATATCTGACTAGTAAGAATCTTAAAACCTATGTATTGATATCTCTCTGTATGTGAGTCAAGTGGGTGTAAAGCGGCATAAACACAGCAGTAAAAAACAGCTAAACCCCTTTATAAAAATCAATTACTTTTAAAAACCCGTGAAACAAAGACAGTGAAAGAGAGAGAAATTCTTACAAAATTCGTTCAAGGGCTGTGATGCCACCTGGATTGACCATATCTAGACCCACAGCTGATTGAGGCATAAGGGTGGACACTCTTGGGGCTGAGAGGTTTGGTGAGGTTGGGTGAGCAAACGCAGACCCTTTAGAGTAATACTGCGTGGTACCCATCCCATGGGTCCCAAATCTCCAGGTTCAAGGGCATCTTCCTACATCGAAAACATGCATGAGAATCCCAGAAGATGGTACACCGTGTGATCGGGAAAGGTTTCTAACACGCACCTCATTTCTCATCTCCTTGTGCTCGGGTTCGCCATTCCAGCCGCTTTACTAGCAATCTCCCTCCTTGGAGAATCAGCACCTTTAACCTCCTGTTCCGTACAGGTTGCAATTTGTCCTGAGGATGAACGGGAAGAGGGGGAACCAATGAGACACTAGCTCTAGGTGTGGGGACAGGCACAGGTCACTCTATTTTCCCATCAGGAAGAAGAATTAACCACAGGCTCAGCCTGCCGCCCGGGACCAGAATAGGGCCTGAAGCAATCCTGCGCTTTTGCGGCCAGCTCCCAAGAAAGCGAGTTGAAAAATGGAGCTCAGGGGAACTGCAATTCACAAACCTGCAGAGTTATAAATGATAACTCTCGTCCACAAATATATTGACGGAAGACAACAAAGAGGATTTGAAAGCAAGGCAGAATTGCAGGAAACAGATTTCAGGAGGAAGATTCGAATCGCCTTTAAAGCACGGGAAAAGCGGCAAAACCTCGACAATGATGCCCTTGGCCAAAAAGGGCGTATGCGTTTTTTCCTGAATATATTCAGGAAAAAACGCATACGCCCTTTTTGGCCAACCAAGCAACCTGGAAAGGCAAATCAGCGCTACAAAGAAGTCTCGCTTCCCATCGGTCAAAAGGGCCATGCTGAATAAAGTGTCAAAACCAGAAATGCAGGACAGGCCATGGAGAAACGGGAGCCTTGCTACGCTGATGGGCGGGATGTAAATTGCCAACAGCCACTCTGCAGAAGTGTACGGTGTGTCCTGAAACATCGAAAACACTCAGCTTAGAGAGCATAGGGCACTTCCACTCACGGGCGTATAAATTGGGAAAACTAAAAATCAGCAAGGCACAGGCACCCCAAAGTTTAGGGCTGCTCTGTTGACAAGAACCTCCACTTCGTTACACCTTAAATATCCCAGGAAAGAGAAAAATGGATAAAGAAGTTGTGGTCCTTTTGTACAATGGAATATCACTCAGCCATGAAATCAACGTCATAAGGCTAGTAGCAGCATGATGAGTGGATTTAGGTACGACGATTCTAAGTGAAATAAGTCACACAGAAAAAGACACTTATCATAAGATATCACTTATAGAGGGAATGTAAAAATCGCTACCCTTGAACTGAATTACAAAACAGAACAGAGTCACACGTTTAGAAAACACACTATGGCTGCTTAACGGGAAAGGTGAGGTGGGTGATGCATAAAACAAGGGTTTCAAATTAGCTCAGAGACCGTTCCATAAACCCAATATGTAATAGACAAGACCTACTCCTTGCTCAGTGATCTGGACTCAACACCCCCTATTCACCGCCCAAGAATATATCTGACTAGTAAGAATCTTAAAACCTATGTATTGATATCTCTCTGTATGTGAGTCAAGTGGGTGTAAAGCGGCATAAACACAGCAGTAAAAAACAGCTAAACCCCTTTATAAAAATCAATTACTTTTAAAAACCCGTGAAACAAAGACAGTGAAAGAGAGAGAAATTCTTACAAAATTCGTTCAAGGGCTGTGATGCCACCTGGATTGACCATATCTAGACCCACAGCTGATTGAGGCATAAGGGTGGACACTCTTGGGGCTGAGAGGTTTGGTGAGGTTGGGTGAGCAAACGCAGACCCTTTAGAGTAATACTGCGTGGTACCCATCCCATGGGTCCCAAATCTCCAGGTTCAAGGGCATCTTCCTACATCGAAAACATGCATGAGAATCCCAGAAGATGGTACACCGTGTGATCGGGAAAGGTTTCTAACACGCACCTCATTTCTCATCTCCTTGTGCTCGGGTTCGCCATTCCAGCCGCTTTAC